>NW_020525591.1:0-27581 GCF_003368295.1 Carassius auratus | reverse complement strand
CCCGATCTGAATCAACCGAGTCGCGAACAGGCTCCGAAGTCCCGAGCTAAAACTTCGACCAAAGAATGTAAAAAATAACTCTATTTCTCTAATAACTCTACAACTCTATGAAAGACTCAGATCACGTATCTAAAAATAAATCGCTATAGACAGTAAAAGAGAAATAATAAGAGGAGTGAAGTTTCCTGCTGTTCTGCTGTGTTTTGGTCCTCACTCGCGTCTGACGCTCGGCGGCGCGTCTCCGCCCCTCACACGCGCGTTTACAAGCTAATTAATCATCTTTATTAATTATTATACATTTACTTCATTGTCAGCTTCAGGTACTTCATTTATTATTGTTCAATGAACTGTTTGAAACAAAAAAGTTGTATTTCAGTAATAATTCAAAATTATCAAAATAAAATTCATAAAAAATGGTTTATATTTTAATATCCTTTACAAATAATTTATTTCTGTGATGTGCAGCTGTATTTTCAGCATCATTCCTCCAGTCTTCAGTGTCACATGATCTTTAGAAATCATGAAAATATGATGATTTATTATTAGAACGATTAATAGTTGTGCTACCAAATATTATTTTGGAATCTGCAATACTTTTTTAAGGATTCTTCGATGTATCATTTTTTTTTAAAGAACAGCATTCATTCAAAATATAAATCTCTTCTAACAATATTAATCTTTGATATCACTCTTATCAATTAAACACATCCTGAAAAGATTCTAAAATCTAATAAAGAATACAATTTCTTATGGAAAAAGAAAGGATACAAATTTACTGACCCCAAACTATTGAACTGTAGTGAATATTGTTAGAAAATATTTATATTTTAAATAAATGTTCTTCTTTTTAACTTTTTATTCATCAAAGAATCCTGAAAAAAGTATCACAGGTTCCAAAATAATATTTATCAGCAAAACTGTTGATAATTCTAATAATAAATCATCATATTATTCTGATTTCTGAAGATCATGTGACACTGAAGACTGGAGGAAAGATGCTGAAAATACAGCTGCACATCACATGAATAAATTACACTTTCATGTATATTAAAATAGAAAAATGTTAATAATATTTCACAATATTACATGTTTTCCAGTATTTTTGATCAAATAAATGTCTTGATGAGTAAAATAAATTCCTGTAAAAAAACATTCAAAATCATTCTGATCCCAAACTCTGACCGGTAGTGTGTGTATGTGTGGTATATAATATATATATTATATATATATATATATATATATATATATATATAAGCCCACTAACACACTAGGCAAGGAAAGTTTATTTATATTTCATACACAATGGTAATTCAAAGTGCTTTACATAAAAGAAAGTAAAATAATCATAAAGAAAAATTATAACAAAAGTAAAACAAGCAATTTTAAAACTTTTATAATGATTAAAACATTTACTTAATTAAAATTAATTTAAAAACAGTTACAAAATTATTTTGCATTAAAAAAAACAGTGAAAATATAGTGCAATCAGTTCGGACATTGCGCAGTGCTCATTCAATAAATGCACAGCCAAACAGATGAGTTTTAAGTCTAGATGTGACTAGTGTTTTACATCTGATCTCTTCTGGAAGCTGATTCCAACTGCGAGCGGCATAGAAACTAAAAGCAGATTCCCCTTGTTTTGTGTGAACCCTTGGTATTTCTAACTGCATTACTTGAGGATGTGCTAATCGCCTTCCTGATATTGATGATCTTCTCAGAAAAGAAGGATGCAAACTCATTGCATTTGCTGTCGGAAAGCATTTCACTGGGAATCTGTCTTCAGTCTATGTCTCGTAACTTTGAACGCTCCTCTGTGCAGTGCAGATCTGAATCAACCGAGGGCGCGAACATGCTCCGAAGTGCCGATCTGAATCAACCGAGTCGCGAACATGCTCCGAAGTGCCGATCTGAATCCACCGAGTCGCGAACAGGCTCCGAAGTGCCGAATCAATACCGAGTCGCGAACATGCTCCGAAGTGCCGATCTGAATCAACCGAAGCGCGAAAACAGGCTCCGAAGTGCCGATCTGAATCAACCGAGTCACTAACATGCTCCGAAGTGCCGAATCAACCGAGTCGCGAACATGCTCCGAAGTGCCGATCTGAATCAACCGAGTCGCGAACAGGCTCCGAAGTGCCGATCTGAATCAACCGAGTCGCGAACAGGCTCCGAAGTCCCGAGCTGAAAACTTCGACCAAAGAATGTAAAAAATAACTCTATTTCTCTAATAACTCTACAACTCTATGAAAGACTCAGATCACGTATCTAAAAATAAATCGCTATAGACAGTAAAAGAGAAAAATATAAGAGGAGTGAAGTTTCCTACTGTTCTGCTGTGTTTGGTCCTCACTCGCGTCTGACGCTCAGCGGCGCGTCTCCGCCCCTCACACGCGCGTTTACAAGGCTAATTAATCATCTTTATTAATTATTATACATTTACTTCATTGTCAGCTTCAGGTACTTCATTTATTATTTGTTCAATGAACTGTTTGAAACAAAAAAGGTTGTATTTCAGTAATAATTCAAAATTATCAAAATAAAATTCATAAAAAAAATGGTTTATATTTTAATATCCTTTACAATATAATTTATTTCTGTGATGTGCAGCTGTATTTTCAGCATCATTCCTCCAGTCTTCAGTGTCACATGATCTTTAGAAATGATGAAAATATGATGATTTATTATTAGAACGATTAATAGTTGTGCTACCAAATATTATTTTGGAATCTGCAATACTTTTTTAAGGATTCTTCGATGTATCATTTTTTTTAAAAGAACAGCATTCATTCAAAATATAAATCTCTTCTAACAATATTAATCTTTGATATCACTTCTTATCAATTAAACACATCCTGAAAAGATTCTAAAATCTAATAAAGAATACAATTTCTTATGGAAAAAGAAAGGATACAAATTTACTGACCCCAAACTATTGAACTGTAGTGAATATTGTTAGAAAATATTTATATTTTAAATAAATTCTTCTTTTTAACTTTTTATTCATCAAAGAATCCTGAAAAAAGTATCACAGGTTCCAAAATAATATTTATCAGCAAAACTGTTGATAATTCTAATAATAAATCATCATATTATTCTGATTTCTGAAGATCATGTGACACTGAAGACTGGAGGAAAGATGCTGAAAATACAGCTGCACATCACATGAATAAATTACACTTTCATGTATATTAAAATAGAAAAATGTTAATAATATTTCACAATATGACATGTTTTCCAGTATTTTTGATCAAATAAATGTCTTGATGAGTAAAATAAATTCCTGTAAAAAAACATTAAAAATCATTCTGATCCCAAACTCTGACCGGTAGTGTGTATGTGTGTATATATATATATATATATATATATATATATATATATATATATATATATATATATATATATATATATATATATATATATAAGCCCACTAACACACTAGGCAAGGAAAGTTTATTTATATTTCATACACAATGGTAATTCAAAGTGCTTTACATAAAAGAAAGTAAAATAATCATAAAGAAAAATTATAACAAAAGTAAAACAAGCAATTTTAAAACTTTTATAATGATTAAACATTTACTTAATTAAAATTAATTTAAAAACAGTTACAAAATTATTTTGCATTAAAAAAAACAGTGAAAATATAGTGCAATCAGTTCGGACATTGCGCAGTGCTCATTCAATAAATGCACAGCCAAACAGATGAGTTTTAAGTCTAGATGTAAATGTGACTAGTGTTTTACATCTGATCTCTTCTGGAAGCTGATTCCAACTGCGAGCGGCATAGAAACTAAAAGCAGATTCCCCTTGTTTTGTGTGAACCCTTGGTATTTCTAACTGCATTACTTGAGGATGTGCTAATCGCCTTCCTGATATTGATGATCTTCTCAGAAAAGAAGGATGCAAACTCATTGCATTTGCTGTCGGAAAGCATTTCACTGGGAATCTGTCTTCAGTCTATGTCTCGTAACTTTGAACGCTCCTCTGTGCAGTGCACATCTGAATCAACCGAGTCGTGAACATGCTCCGAAGTGCCGATCTGAATCAACCGAGGGCGCGAACATGCTCCGAAGTGCCGATCTGAATCCATCGAGTCGCGAACAGGCTCCGAAGTGCCGAATCAACCGAACCGAGTCGCGAACATGCTCCGAAGTGCCGAATCAACCGAGTCGCGAACATGCTCCGAAGTGCCGATCTGAATCAACCAAGTCGCGAACAGGCTCCGAAGTGCCGATCTGAATCAACCGAGTCACTAACATGCTCCGAAGTGCCGAATCAACCGAGTCGCGAACATGCTCCGAAGTGCCGATCTGAATCAACCGAGTCGCGAACAGGCTCCGAAGTGCCGATCTGAATCAACCGAGTCGCGAACAGGCTCCGAAGTCCGAGCTGAAAACTTCGACCAAAGAATGTAAAAAATAACTCTATTTCTCTAATAACTCTACAACTCTATGAAAGACTCAGATCACGTATCTAAAAATAAATCGCTATAGACAGTAAAAGAGAAATAATAAGAGGAGTGAAGTTTCCTACTGTTCTGCTGTGTTTGGTCCTCACTCGCGTCTGACGCTCAGCGGCGCGTCTCCGCCCCTCACACGCGCGTTTACAAGGCTAATTAATCATCTTTATTAATTATTATACATTTACTTCATTGTCAGCTTCAGGTACTTCATTTATTATTGTTCAATGAACTGTTTGAAACAAAAAAGGTTGTATTTCAGTAATAATTCAAAATTATCAAAATAAAATTCATAAAAAAATGGTTTATATTTTAATATCCTTTACAATATAATTTATTTCTGTGATGTGCAGCTGTATTTTCAGCATCATTCCTCCAGTCTTCAGTGTCACATGATCTTTAGAAATGATGAAAATATGATGATTTATTATTAGAACGATTAATAGTTGTGCTACCAAATATTATTTTGGAATCTGCAATACTTTTTTAAGGATTCTTCGATGTATCATTTTTTTTTTAAAGAACAGCATTCATTCAAAATATAAATCTCTTCTAACAATATTAATCTTTGATATCACTTCTTATCAATTAAACACATCCTGAAAAGATTCTAAAATCTAATAAAGAATACAATTTCTTATGGAAAAAGAAAGGATACAAATTTACTGACCCCAAACTATTGAACTGTAGTGAATATTGTTAGAAAATATTTATATTTTAAATAAATGTTCTTCTTTTTAACTTTTTATTCATCAAAGAATCCTGAAAAAAGTATCACAGGTTCCAAAATAATATTTATCAGCAAAACTGTTGATAATTCTAATAATAAATCATCATATTATTCTGATTTCTGAAGATCATGTGACACTGAAGACTGGAGGAAAGATGCTGAAAATACAGCTGCACATCACATGAATAAATACACTTTCATGTATATTAAAATAGAAAAATGTTAATAATATTTCACAATATTACATGTTTTCCAGTATTTTTGATCAAATAAATGTCTTGATGAGTAAAATAAATTCCTGTAAAAAAACATTAAAAATCATTCTGATCCCAAACTCTGACCGGTAGTGTGTGTATGTGTGTGTTTATAATATATATATATATATATATATATATATATATATATATATATATATATATATATATATATATATATATATATATATAAGCCCACTAACACACTAGGCAAGGAAAGTTTATTTATATTTCATACACAATGGTAATTCAAAGTGCTTTACATAAAAGAAAGTAAAACAATCATAAAGAAAAATTATAACAAAAGTAAAACAAGCAATTTTAAAACTTTTATAATGATTACAACATTTACTTAATTAAAATTAATTTAAAAACAGTTACAAAATTATTTTGCATTAAAAAAAACAGTGAAAATATAGTGCAATCAGTTCGGACATTGCGCAGTGCTCATTCAATAAATGCACAGCCAAACAGATGAGTTTTAAGTCTAGATGTGACTAGTGTTTTACATCTGATCTCTTCTGGAAGCTGATTCCAACTGCGAGCGGCATAGAAACTAAAAGCAGATTCCCCTTTGTTTTGTGTGAACCCTTGGTATTTCTAACTGCATTACTTGAGGATGTGCTAATCGCCTTCCTGATATTGATGATCTTCTCAGAAAAGAAGGATGCAAACTCATTGCATTTGCTGTCGGAAAGCATTTCACTGGGAATCTGTCTTCAGTCTATGTCTCGTAACTTTGAACGCTCCCATCTGAGTGCCAGTGAATCAACCGAGTCGTGAACATGCTTTCTGAATCAAAAAAACCCCGAAGTGCCGCGCGAACATGCTCCGAAGTGCCGATCTGAATCAAACCGAGTCGCGAACATGCTCCGAAGTGCCGAATCAACCGAGTCGCACAACGAATTGCTCCGAAGTGCCGATCTGAATCCAACCGAGCTCCGTGCGAACAGAGCTCGCGAATGGCCGATTTTATCTTCAGGCTCCGAAGTGCCGATCTGAATCAACCGAGTCGCGAACAGGCTCCGAAGTCCCGAGCTGAAAACTTCGACCAAAGAATGTAAAAAAAACTCTATTCCTCTAATAACTCTACAACTCTATGAAAGACTCAGATCACGTATCTAAAAATAAATCGCTATAGACAAGTTAAAAGAGAAATAATAAGAGGAGTGAAGTTACCTGCTGTTCTGCTGTGTTTGGTCCCTCACTCGCGTCTGACGCTCGGCGGCGCGTCTCCGCCCCTCACACGCGCGTTTACAAGGCAATTAATCATCTTATTAATTATTATACATTTACTCATTGTCAGCTTCAGGTACTTCATTTATTATTGTTCAATGAACTGTTTGGAACAAAAAAGGGTGTATTTTCAGTAATAGTTCAAAATTATCAAAAGATAAAATTCATAAAAAAATGGTTTATATTTTAATATCCTTTACAATATAATTTATTTCTGTGATGTGCAGCTGTATTTTCAGCATCATTCCTCCAGTCTTCAGTTGTCACATGATCTTTAGAAATGATGAAAATATGATGATGTTATTATTAGAACGATTAATAGTTGATGCTACCAAATATTATTTTGAATCTGCAATACTTTTTTAAGGATTCTTCGATGTATCATTTTTTTTTTTAAAGAACAGCATTCATTCCAAATATAAATCTCTTCTAACAATATTAATCTTTGATATCACTTCTTATCAATTAAACACATGCCTGAAAAGATTCTAAAATCTAATAAAGAATACAATTTCTTATGGAAAAAAGAAAGGATACAAATTTACTGACCCCAAGACTATTGAACTGTAGTGAATAATTGTTAGAAAATATTTATATTTTAAATGAATGTTCTTCTTTTTAACTTTTTATCATCAAAGAATCCTGAAAAAAGTATCACAGGGTTCCAAAATAATATTTATCAGCAAAACTGTTGATAATTCTAATAATAAATCATCATATTATTCTGATTTCTGAAGATCATGTGACACTGAAGACTGGGAGGAAAGATGCTGAAAATACAGCTGCACATCACATGAATAAATTACACTTTCATGTATATTAAAATAGAAAAATGTTAATAATATTTCACAATATTACATGTTTTCCAGTATTTTTGATCAAATAAATGTCTTGATGAGTAAAATAAATTCCTGTAAAAAAAACATTCAAAATCATTCTGATCCCAAACTCTGACCGGTAGTGTGTGTATGTGTGTGTGTTTATATATAATATATATATATATATATATATATATATATATTATATATAAGCCCACTAACACACTAGGCAAGGAAAGTTTATTTATATTTCATACACAATGGTAATTCAAAGTGCTTTACATAAAAGAAAGGTAAAACAATCATAAGAAAAATTATAACAAAAGTAAAACAAGCAATTTTAAAACTTTTATAATGATTACAACATTTACTTAATTAAAATTAATTTAAAAACAGTTACAAAATTATTTTGCATTAAAAAAAAACAGTGAAAATATAGTGCAATCAGTTCGGACATTGCGCAGTGCTCATTCAATAAATGCACAGCCAAACAGATGAGTTTTAAGTCTAGATGTGACTAGTGTTTTACATCTGATCTCTTCTGGAAGCTGATTCCAACTGCGAGCGGCATAGAAACTAAAAGCAGATTCCCCTTGTTTTGTGTGAACCCTTGGTATTTCTAACTGCATTACTTGAGGATGTGCTAATCGCCTTCCTGATATTGATGATCTTCTCAGAAAAGAAGGATGCAAACTCATTGCATTTGCTGTCGGAAAGCATTTCACTGGGAATCTGTCTTCAGTCTATGTCTCATAACTTTGAACGCTCCTCTGTGCAGTGCACATCTGAATCAACGAGTCGTGAACATGCTCCGAAGTGCCGATCTGAATCAACCGAGTCGCGAACAGGCTCCGAAGTGCCGAATCAACCGAGTCGCGAACATGCTCCGAAGTGCCGAATCAACCGAGTCGCGAACATGCTCCGAAGTGCCGATCTGAATCAACCAAGTCGCGAACAGGCTCCGAAGTGCCGATCTGAATCAACCGAGTCACTAACATGCTCCGAAGTGCCGAATCAACCGAGTCGCGAACATGCTCCGAAGTGCCGATCTGAATCAACCGAGTCGCGAACAGGCTCCGAAGTGCCGATCTGAATCAACCGAGTCCGCGAACAGGCTCCGAAGTCCCGAGCTGAAAACTTCGACCAAAGAATGTAAAAAATAACTCTATTTCTCTAATAACTCTACAACTCTATGAAAGACTCAGATCACGTATCTAAAAATAAATCGCTATAGACAGTAAAAGAGAAATAATAAGAGGAGTGAAGTTTCCTGCTGTTCTGCTGTGTTTGGTCCTCACTCGCGTCTGACGCTCGGCGGCGCCGTCTCCGCCCCTCACACGCGCGTTTACAAGGCTAATTAATCATCTTTATTAATTATTATACATTTACTTCATTGTCAGCTTCAGGTACTTCATTTATTATTGTTCAATGAACTGTTTGAAACAAAAAAGGTTGTATTTCAGTAATAATTCAAAATTATCAAAATAAAATTAATAAAAAAATGGTTTATATTTTAATATCCTTTACAATATAATTTATTTCTGTGATGTGCAGCTGTATTTTCAGCATCATTCCTCCAGTCTTCAGTGTCACATGATCTTTAGAAATGATGAAAATATGATGATTTATTATTAGAACGATTAATAGTTGTGCTACCAAATATTATTTTGGAATCTGCAATACTTTTTTAAGGATTCTTCGATGTATCATTTTTTTTTTAAAGAACAGCATTCATTCAAAATATAAATCTCTTCTAACAATATTAATCTTTGATATCACTTCTTATCAATTAAACACATCCTGAAAAGATTCTAAAATCTAATAAAGAATACAATTTCTTATGGAAAAAGAAAGGATACAAATTTACTGACCCCAAACTATTGAACTGTAGTGAATATTGTTAGAAAATATTTATATTTTAAATGAATGTTCTTCTTTTTAACTTTTTATTCATCAAAGAATCCTGAAAAAAGTATCACAGGTTCCAAAATAATATTTATCAGCAAAACTGTTGATAATTCTAATAATAAATCATCATATTATTCTAATTTCTGAAGATCATGTGACACTGAAGACTGGAGGAAAGATGCTGAAAATACAGCTGCACATCACATGAATAAATTACACTTTCATGTATATTAAAATAGAAAAATGTTAATAATATTTCACAATATTACATGTTTTCCAGTATTTTTGATCAAATAAATGTCTTGATGAGTAAAATAAATTCCTGTAAAAAAACATTCAAAATCATTCTGATCCCAAACTCTGACCGGTAGTGTGTGTATGTGTGTGTGTTTATATATATATATATATATATATATATATATATATATATATATATATATATAATATATATATATATATATATATATATATATAAGCCCACTAACACACTAGGCAAGGAAAGTTTATTTATATTTCATACACAATGGTAATTCAAAGTGCTTTACATAAAAGAAAGTAAAACAATCATAAAGAAAAATTATAACAAAAGTAAAACAAGCAATTTTAAAACTTTTATAATGATTACAACATTTACTTAATTAAAATTAATTTAAAAACAGTTACAAAATTATTTTGCATTAAAAAAAACAGTGAAAATATAGTGCAATCAGTTCGGACATTGCGCAGTGCTCATTCAATAAATGCACAGCCAAACAGATGAGTTTTAAGTCTAGATGTGACTAGTGTTTTACATCTGATCTCTTCTGGAAGCTGATTCCAACTGCGAGCGGCATAGAAACTAAAAGCAGATTCCCCTTGTTTTGTGTGAACCCTTGGTATTTCTAACTGCATTACTTGAGGATGTGCTAATCGCCTTCCTGATATTGATGATCTTCTCAGAAAAGAAGGATGCAAACTCATTGCATTTGCTGTCGGAAAGCATTTCACTGGGGAATCTGTCTTCAGTCTATGTCTCGTAACTTTGAACGCTCCTCTGTGCAGTGCACATCTGAATCAACCGAGTCGTGAACATGCTCCGAAGTGCCGATCTGAATCAACCGAGGGCGCGAACATGCTCCGAAGTGCCGATCTGAATCCATCGAGTCGCGAACAGGCTCCGAAGTGCCGATCTGAATCAACCGAGTCACTAACATGCTCCGAAGTGCCGAATCAACCGAGTCGCGAACATGCTCCGAAGTGCCGATCTGAATCAACCGAGTCGCGAACAGGCTCCGACGTCCCGAGCTGAAAACTTCGACCAAAGAATGTAAAAAATAACTCTATTTCTCTAATAACTCTACAACTCTATGAAAGACTCAGATCACGTATCTAAAAATAAATCGCTATAGACAGTAAAAGAGAAATAATAAGAGGAGTGAAGTTTCCTACTGTTCTGCTGTGTTTGGTCCTCACTCGCGTCTGACGCTCAGCGGCGCGTCTCCGCCCCTCACACGCGCGTTTACAAGGCTAATTAATCATCTTTATTAATTATTATACATTTACTTCATTGTCAGCTTCAGGTACTTCATTTATTATTGTTCAATGAACTGTTTGAAACAAAAAAGGTTGTATTTCAGTAATAATTCAAAATTATCAAAATAAAATTCATAAAAAAATGGTTTATATTTTAATATCCTTTAAAATATAATTTATTTCTGTGATGTGCAGCTGTATTTTCAGCATCATTCCTCCAGTCTTCAGTGTCACATGATCTTTAGAAATCATGAAAATATGATGATTTATTATTAGAACGATTAATAGTTGTGCTACCAAATATTATTTTGGAATCTGCAATACTTATTTAAGGATTCTTCGATGTATCATTTTTTTTTTAAAGAACAGCATTCATTCAAAATATAAATCTCTTCTAACAATATTAATCTTTGATATCACTTCTTATCAATTAAACACATCCTGAAAAGATTCTAAAATCTAATAAAGAATACAATTTCTTATGGAAAAAGAAAGGATACAAATTTACTGACCCCAAACTATTGAACTGTAGTGAATATTGTTAGAAAATATTTATATTTTAAATAAATGTTCTTCTTTTTAACTTTTTATTCATCAAAGAATCCTGAAAAAAGTATCACAGGTTCCAAAATAATATTTATCAGCAAAACTGTTGATAATTCTAATAATAAATCATCATATTATTCTGATTTCTGAAGATCATGTGACACTGAAGACTGGAGGAAAGATGCTGAAAATACAGCTGCACATCACATGAATAAATTACACTTTCATGTATATTAAAATAGAAAAATGTTAATAATATTTCACAATATGACATGTTTTCCAGTATTTTTGATCAAATAAATGTCTTGATGAGTAAAATAAATTCCTGTAAAAAAACATTCAAAATCATTCTGATCCCAAACTCTGACCGGTAGTGTGTGTATGTGTGTGTGTTTTTATATATATATATATATATATATATATATATATATATATATATATATATATATATATATATATATATATATATATATATATATATATATATATATATAAGCCCACTAACACACTAGGCAAGGAAAGTTTATTTATATTTCATACACAATGGTAATTCAAAGTGCTTTACATAAAAGAAAGTAAAATAATCATAAAGAAAAATTATAACAAAAGTAAAACAAGCAATTTTAAAACTTTTATAATGATTAAAACATTTACTTAATTAAAATTAATTTAAAAACAGTTACAAAATTATTTTGCATTAAAAAAAACAGTGAAAATATAGTGCAATCAGTTCGGACATTGCGCAGTGCTCATTCAATAAATGCACAGCCAAACAGATGAGTTTTAAGTCTAGATGTGACTAGTGTTTTACATCTGATCTCTTCTGGAAGCTGATTCCAACTGCGAGCGGCATAGAAACTAAAAGCAGATTCCCCTTGTTTTGTGTGAACCCTTGGTATTTCTAACTGCATTACTTGAGGATGTGCTAATCGCCTTCCTGATATTGATGATCTTCTCAGAAAAGAAGGATGCAAACTCATTGCATTTGCTGTCGGAAAGCATTTCACTGGGAATCTGTCTTCAGTCTATGTCTCGTAACTTTGAACGCTCCTCTGTGCAGTGCAGATCTGAATCAACCGAGGGCGCGAACATGCTCCGAAGTGCCGATCTGAATCAACCGAGTCGTGAACATGCTCCGAAGTGCCGAATCAACCGAGTCGCGAACATGCTCCGAAGTGCCGAATCAACCGAGTCGCGAACATGCTCCGAAGTGCCGAATCAACCGAGTCGCGAACATGCTCCGAAGTGCCGATCTGAATCAACCGAGTCGCGAACATGCTCCGAAGTGCCGAATCAACCGAGTCGCGAACATGCTCCGAAGTGCCGATCTGAATCAACCGAGTCGCGAACAGGCTCCGAAGTCCCGAGCTGAAAACTTCGACCAAAGAATGTAAAAAATAACTCTATTTCTCTAATAACTCTACAACTCTATGAAAGACTCAGATCACGTATCTAAAAATAAATCGCTATAGACAGTAAAAGAGAAATAATAAGAGGAGTGAAGTTTCCTGCTGTTCTGCTGTGTTTGGTCCTCACTCGCGTCTGACGCTCGGCGGCGCGTCTCCGCCCCTCACACGCGCGTTTACAAGGCTAATTAATCATCTTTATTAATTATTATACATTTACTTCATTGTCAGCTTCAGGTACTTCATTTATTATTGTTCAATGAACTGTTTGAAACAAAAAAGGTTGTATTTCAGTAATAATTCAAAATTATCAAAATAAAATTCATAAAAAAATGGTTTATATTTTAATATCCTTTACAATATAATTTATTTCTGTGATGTGCAGCTGTATTTTCAGCATCATTCCTCCAGTCTTCAGTGTCACATGATCTTTAGAAATGATGAAAATATGATGATTTATTATTAGAACGATTAATAGTTGTGCTACCAAATATTATTTTGGAATCTGCAATACTTTTTTAAGGATTCTTCGATGTATCATTTTTTTTTTAAAGAACAGCATTCATTCAAAATATAAATCTCTTCTAACAATATTAATCTTTGATATCACTTCTTATCAATTAAACACATCCTGAAAAGATTCTAAAATCTAATAAAGAATACAATTTCTTATGGAAAAAGAAAGGATACAAATTTACTGACCCCAAACTATTGAACTGTAGTGAATATTGTTAGAAAATATTTATATTTTAAATGAATGTTCTTCTTTTTAACTTTTTATTCATCAAAGAATCCTGAAAAAAGTATCACAGGTTCCAAAATAATATTTATCAGCAAAACTGTTGATAATTCTAATAATAAATCATCATATTATTCTGATTTCTGAAGATCATGTGACACTGAAGACTGGAGGAAAGATGCTGAAAATACAGCTGCACATCACATGAATAAATTACACTTTCATGTATATTAAAATAGAAAAATGTTAATAATATTTCACAATATTACATGTTTTCCAGTATTTTTGATCAAATAAATGTCTTGATGAGTAAAATAAATTCCTGTAAAAAAACATTCAAAATCATTCTGATCCCAAACTCTGACCGGTAGTGTGTGTATGTGTGTGTGTTTATATATATATATATATATATATATATATATATATATATATATATAAGCCCACTAACACACTAGGCAAGGAAAGTTTATTTATATTTCATACACAATGGTAATTCAAAGTGCTTTACATAAAAGAAAGTAAAACAATCATAAAGAAAAATTATAACAAAAGTAAAACAAGCAATTTTAAAACTTTTATAATGATTACAACATTTACTTAATTAAAATTAATTTAAAAACAGTTACAAAATTATTTTGCATTAAAAAAAACAGTGAAAATATAGTGCAATCAGTTCGGACATTGCGCAGTGCTCATTCAATAAATGCACAGCCAAACAGATGAGTTTTAAGTCTAGATGTGACTAGTGTTTTACATCTGATCTCTTCTGGAAGCTGATTCCAACTGCGAGCGGCATAGAAACTAAAAGCAGATTCCCCTTGTTTTGTGTGAACCCTTGGTATTTCTAACTGCATTACTTGAGGATGTGCTAATCGCCTTCCTGATATTGATGATCTTCTCAGAAAAGAAGGATGCAAACTCATTGCATTTGCTGTCGGAAAGCATTTCACTGGGAATCTGTCTTCAGTCTATGTCTCGTAACTTTGAACGCTCCTCTGTGCAGTGCAGATCTGAATCAACCGAGGGCGCGAACATGCTCCGAAGTGCCGATCTGAATCAACCGAGTCGTGAACATGCTCCGAAGTGCCGATCTGAATCCATCGAGTCGCGAACAGGCTCCGAAGTGCCGAATCAACCGAGTCGCGAATATGCTCCGAAGTGCCGATCTGAATCAACCAAGTCGCGAACAGGCTCCGAAGTGCCGATCTGAATCAACCGAGTCACTAACATGCTCCGAAGTGCCGAATCAACCGAGTCGCGAACATGCTCCGAAGTGCCGATCTGAATCAACCGAGTCGCGAACAGGCTCCGAAGTGCCGATCTGAATCAACCGAGTCGCGAACAGGCTCCGACGTCCCGAGCTGAAAACTTCGACCAAAGAATGTAAAAAATAACTCTATTTCTCTAATAACTCTACAACTCTATGAAAGACTCAGATCACGTATCTAAAAATAAATCGCTATAGACAGTAAAAGAGAAATAATAAGAGGAGTGAAGTTTCCTACTGTTCTGCTGTGTTTGGTCCTCACTCGCGTCTGACGCTCAGCGGCGCGTCTCCGCCCCTCACACGCGCGTTTACAAGGCTAATTAATCATCTTTATTAATTATTATACATTTACTTCATTGTCAGCTTCAGGTACTTCATTTATTATTGTTCAATGAACTGTTTGAAACAAAAAAGGTTGTATTTCAGTAATAATTCAAAATTATCAAAATAAAATTCATAAAAAAATGGTTTATATTTTAATATCCTTTACAATATAATTTATTTCTGTGATGTGCAGCTGTATTTTCAGCATCATTCCTCCAGTCTTCAGTGTCACATGATCTTTAGAAATCATGAAAATATGATGATTTATTATTAGAACGATTAATAGTTGTGCTACCAAATATTATTTTGGAATCTGCAATACTTATTTAAGGATTCTTCGATGTATCATTTTTTTTTAAAAGAACAGCATTCATTCAAAATATAAATCTCTTCTAACAATATTAATCTTTGATATCACTTCTTATCAATTAAACACATCCTGAAAAGATTCTAAAATCTAATAAAGAATACAATTTCTTATGGAAAAAGAAAGGATACAAATTTACTGACCCCAAACTATTGAACTGTAGTGAATATTGTTAGAAAATATTTATATTTTAAATAAATGTTCTTCTTTTTAACTTTTTATTCATCAAAGAATCCTGAAAAAAGTATCACAGGTTCCAAAATAATATTTATCAGCAAAACTGTTGATAATTCTAATAATAAATCATCATATTATTCTGATTTCTGAAGATCATGTGACACTGAAGACTGGAGGAAAGATGCTGAAAATACAGCTGCACATCACATGAATAAATTACACTTTCATGTATATTAAAATAGAAAAATGTTAATAATATTTCACAATATGACATGTTTTCCAGTATTTTTGATCAAATAAATGTCTTGATGAGTAAAATAAATTCCTGTAAAAAAACATTAAAAATCATTCTGATAACAAAACTCTGACCGGTAGTGTGTGTATGTGTGTGTGTTTATATATATATATATATATATATATATATATATATATATATAAGCCCACTAACACACTAGGCAAGGAAAGTTTATTTATATTTCATACACAATGGTAATTCAAAGTGCTTTACATAAAAGAAAGTAAAATAATCATAAAGAAAAATTATAACAAAAGTAAAACAAGCAATTTTAAAACTTTTATAATGATTAAAACATTTACTTAATTAAAATTAATTTAAAAACAGTTACAAAATTATTTTGCATTAAAAAAAACAGTGAAAATATAGTGCAATCAGTTCGGACATTGCGCAGTGCTCATTCAATAAATGCACAGCCAAACAGATGAGTTTTAAGTCTAGATGTAAATGTGACTAGTGTTTTACATCTGATCTCTTCTGGAAGCTGATTCCAACTGCGAGCGGCATAGAAACTAAAAGCAGATTCCCCTTGTTTTGTGTGAACCCTTGGTATTTCTAACTGCATTACTTGAGGATGTGCTAATCGCCTTCCTGATATTGATGATCTTCTCAGAAAAGAAGGATGCAAACTCATTGCATTTGCTGTCGGAAAGCATTTCACTGGGAATCTGTCTTCAGTCTATGTCTCGTAACTTTGAACGCTCCTCTGTGCAGTGCACATCTGAATCAACCGAGTCGTGAACATGCTCCGAAGTGCCGATCTGAATCAACCGAGGGCGCAAACAGGCTCCGAAGTGCCGATCTGAATCCATCGAGTCGCGAACAGGCTCCGAAGTGCCGAATCAACCGAGTCGCGAACATGCTCCGAAGTGCCGAATCAACCGAGTCGCGAATATGCTCCGAAGTGCCGATCTGAATCAACCAAGTCGCGAACAGGCTCCGAAGTGCCGATCTGAATCAACCGAGTCACTAACATGCTCCGAAGTGCCGAATCAACCGAGTCGCGAACATGCTCCGAAGTGCCGATCTGAATCAACCGAGTCGCGAACAGGCTCCGAAGTGCCGATCTGAATCAACCGAGTCGCGAACAGGCTCCGACGTCCAGAGCTGAAAACTTCGACCAAAGAATGTAAAAAATAACTCTATTTCTCTAATAACTCTACAACTCTATGAAAGACTCAGATCACGTATCTAAAAATAAATCGCTATAGACAGTAAAAGAGAAATAATAAGAGGAGTGAAGTTTCCTACTGTTCTGCTGTGTTTGGTCCTCACTCGCGTCTGACGCTCAGCGGCGCGTCTCCGCCCCTCACACGCGCGTTTACAAGGCTAATTAATCATCTTTATTAATTATTATACATTTACTTCATTGTCAGCTTCAGGTACTTCATTTATTATTGTTCAATGAACTGTTTGAAACAAAAAAGGTTGTATTTCAGTAATAATTCAAAATTATCAAAATAAAATTCATAAAAAAATGGTTTATATTTTAATATCCTTTACAATATAATTTATTTCTGTGATGTGCAGCTGTATTTTCAGCATCATTCCTCCAGTCTTCAGTGTCACATGATCTTTAGAAATGATGAAAATATGATGATTTATTATTAGAACGATTAATAGTTGTGCTACCAAATATTATTTTGGAATCTGCAATACTTTTTTAAGGATTCTTCGATGTATCATTTTTTTTTAAAAGAACAGCATTCATTCAAAATATAAATCTCTTCTAACAATATTAATCTTTGATATCACTTCTTATCAATTAAACACATCCTGAAAAGATTCTAAAATCTAATAAAGAATACAATTTCTTATGGAAAAAGAAAGGATACAAATTTACTGACCCCAAACTATTGAACTGTAGTGAATATTGTTAGAAAATATTTATATTTTAAATAAATGTTCTTCTTTTTAACTTTTTATTCATCAAAGAATCCTGAAAAAATTATCACAGGTTCCAAAATAATATTTATCAGCAAAACTGTTGATAATTCTAATAATAAATCATCATATTATTCTGATTTCTGAAGATCATGTGACACTGAAGACTGGAGGAAAGATGCTGAAAATACAGCTGCACATCACATGAATAAATGACACTTTCATGTATATTAAAATAGAAAAATGTTAATAATATTTCACAATATGACATGTTTTCCAGTATTTTTGATCAAATAAATGTCTTGATGAGTAAAATAAATTCCTGTAAAAAAACATTAAAAATCATTCTGATCCCAAACTCTGACCGGTAGTGTGTGTATGTGTGTGTGTTTATATATATATATATATATATATATATATATATATATATATATATATATATATATATATATATATATATATATATATATATATATATATATATATATATATATATATATATAAGCCCACTAACACACTAGGCAAGGAAAGTTTATTTATATTTCATACACAATGGTAATTCAAAGTGCTTTACATAAAAGAAAGTAAAATAATCATAAAGAAAAATTATAACAAAAGTAAAACAAGCAATTTTAAAACTTTTACAATGAATAAAACATTTACTTAATTAAAATTAATTTAAAAACAGTTACAAAATTATTTTGCATTAAAAAAAACAGTGAAAATATAGTGCAATCAGTTCGGACATTGCGCAGTGCTCATTCAATAAATGCACAGCCAAACAGATGAGTTTTAAGTCTAGATGTAAATGTGACTAGTGTTTTACATCTGATCTCTTCTGGAAGCTGATTCCAACTGCGAGCGGCATAGAAACTAAAAGCAGATTCCCCTTGTTTTGTGTGAACCCTTGGTATTTCTAACTGCATTACTTGAGGATGTGCTAATCGCCTTCCTGATATTGATGATCTTCTCAGAAAAGAAGGATGCAAACTCATTGCATTTGCTGTCGGAAAGCATTTCACTGGGAATCTGTCTTCAGTCTATGTCTCGTAACTTTGAACGCTCCTCTGTGCAGTGCAGATCTGAATCAACCGAGGGCGCGAACATGCTCCGAAGTGCCGATCTGAATCAACCGAGTCGTGAACATGCTCCGAAGTGCCGATCTGAATCAACCGAGGGCGCGAACATGCTCCGAAGTGCCGATCTGAAATCAACCGAGTCGCGAAAATGCTCCGAAGTGCCGATCTGAATCAACCGAGTCGCAAACAGGCTCCGAAGTGCCGATCTGAATCCATCGAGTCGCGAACAGGCTCCGAAGTGCCGAATCAACCGAGTCGCGAACATGCTCTGAAGTGCCGAATCAACCGAGTCGCGAATATGCTCCGAAGTGCCGATCTGAATCAACCAAGTCGCGAACAGGCTCCGAAGTGCCGATCTGAATCAACCGAGTCACTAACATGCTCCGAAGTGCCGCATCAACCGAGTCGCGAACATGCTCCGAAGTGCCGATCTGAATCAACCGAGTCGCGAACAGGCTCCGAAGTGCCGATCTGAATCAACCGAGTCGCGAACAGGCTCCGACGTCCCGAGCTGAAAACTTCGACCAAATAATGTAAAAAATAACTCTATTTCTCTAATAACTCTACAACTCTATGAAAGACTCAGATCACGTATCTAAAAATAAATCGCTATAGACAGTAAAAGAGAAATAATAAGAGGAGTGAAGTTTCCTACTGTTCTGCTGTGTTTGGTCCTCACTCGCGTCTGACGCTCAGCGGCGCGTCTCCGCCCCTCACACGCGCGTTTACAAGGCTAATTAATCATCTTTATTAATTATTATACATTTACTTCATTGTCAGCTTCAGGTACTTCATTTATTATTGTTCAATGAACTGTTTGAAACAAAAAAGGTTGTATTTCAGTAATAATTCAAAATTATCAAAATAAAATTCATAAAAAAATGGTTTATATTTTAATATCCTTTACAATATAATTTATTTCTGTGATGTGCAGCTGTATTTTCAGCATCATTCCTCCAGTCTTCAGTGTCACATGATCTTTAGAAATGATGAAAATATGATGATTTATTATTAGAACGATTAATAGTTGTGCTACCAAATATTATTTTGGAATCTGCAATACTTTTTTAAGGATTCTTCGATGTATCATTTTTTTTTAAAAGAACAGCATTCATTCAAAATATAAATCTCTTCTAACAATATTAATCTTTGATATCACTTCTTATCAATTAAACACATCCTGAAAAGATTCTAAAATCTAATAAAGAATACAATTTCTTATGGAAAAAGAAAGGATACAAATTTACTGACCCCAAACTATTGAACTGTAGTGAATATTGTTAGAAAATATTTATATTTTAAATAAATGTTCTTCTTTTTAACTTTTTATTCATCAAAGAATCCTGAAAAAAGTATCACAGGTTCCAAAATAATATTTATCAGCAAAACTGTTGATAATTCTAATAATAAATCATCATATTATTCTGATTTCTGAAGATCATGTGACACTGAAGACTGGAGGAAAGATGCTGAAAATACAGCTGCACATCACATGAATAAATGACACTTTCATGTATATTAAAATAGAAAAATGTTAATAATATTTCACAATATGACATGTTTTCCAGTATTTTTGATCAAATAAATGTCTTGATGAGTAAAATAAATTCCTGTAAAAAAACATTAAAAATCATTCTGATCCCAAACTCTGACCGGTAGTGTGTGTATGTGTGTGTGTTTTATATATATATATATATATATATATATATATATATATATATATATATATATATATAAGCCCACTAACACACTAGGCAAGGAAAGTTTATTTATATTTCATACACAATGGTAATTCAAAGTGCTTTACATAAAAGAAAGTAAAATAATCATAAAGAAAAATTATAACAAAAGTAAAACAAGCAATTTTAAAACTTTTATAATGATTAAAACATTTACTTAATTAAAATTAATTTAAAAACAGTTACAAAATTATTTTGCATTAAAAAAAACAGTGAAAATATAGTGCAATCAGTTCGGACATTGCGCAGTGCTCATTCAATAAATGCACAGCCAAACAGATGAGTTTTAAGTCTAGATGTAAATGTGACTAGTGTTTTACATCTGATCTCTTCTGGAAGCTGATTCCAACTGCGAGCGGCATAGAAACTAAAAGCAGATTCCCCTTGTTTTGTGTGAACCCTTGGTATTTCTAACTGCATTACTTGAGGATGTGCTAATCGCCTTCCTGATATTGATGATCTTCTCAGAAAAGAAGGATGCAAACTCATTGCATTTGCTGTCGGAAAGCATTTCACTGGGAATCTGTCTTCAGTCTATGTCTCGTAACTTTGAACGCTCCTCTGTGCAGTGCACATCTGAATCAACCGAGTCGTGAACATGCTCCGAAGTGCCGATCTGAATCAACCGAGGGCGCGAACATGCTCTGAAGTGCCGATCTGAATCCATCGAGTCGCGAACAGGCTCCGAAGTGCCGAATCAACCGAGTCGCGAACATGCTCCGAAGTGGCGAATCAACCGAGTCGCGAACATGCTCCGAAGTGCCGATCTGAATCACCCAAGTCGCGAACAGGCTCCGAAGTGCCGATCTGAATCAACCGAGTCACTAACATGCTCCGAAGTGCCGAATCAACCGAGTCGCGAACATGCTCCGAAGTGCCGATCTGAATCAACCGAGTCGCGAACAGGCTCCGAAGTGCCGATCTGAATCAACCGAGTCGCGAACAGGCTCCGAAGTCCCGAGCTGAAAACTTCGACCAAAGAATGTAAAAAATAACTCTATTTCTCTAATAACTCTACAACTCTATGAAAGACTCAGATCACGTATCTAAAAATAAATCGCTATAGACAGTAAAAGAGAAATAATAAGAGGAGTGAAGTTTCCTGCTGTTCTGCTGTGTTTGGTCCTCACTCGCGTCTGACGCTCGGCGGCGCGTCTCCGCCCCTCACACGCGCGTTTACAAGGCTAATTAATCATCTTTATTAATTATTATACATTTACTTCATTGTCAGCTTCAGGTACTTCATTTATTATTGTTCAATGAACTGTTTGAAACAAAAAAGGTTGTATTTCAGTAATAATTCAAATTATCAAAATAAAATTCATAAAAAAATGGTTTATATTTTAATATCCTTTACAATATAATTTATTTCTGTGATGTGCAGCTGTATTTTCAGCATCATTCCTCCAGTCTTCAGTGTCACATGATCTTTAGAAATGATGAAAATATGATGATTTATTATTAGAACGATTAATAGTTGTGCTACCAAATATTATTTTTGGAATCTGCAATACTTTTTTAAGGATTCTTCGATGTATCATTTTTTTTTTAAAGAACAGCATTCATTCAAAATATAAATCTCTTCTAACAATATTAATCTTTGATATCACTTCTTATCAATTAAACACATCCTGAAAAGATTCTAAAATCTAATAAAGAATACAATTTCTTATGGAAAAAGAAAGGATACAAATTTACAGACCCCAAACTATTGAACTGTAGTGAATATTGTTAGAAATATTTATATTTTAAATGAATGTTCTTCTTTTTAACTTTTTATTCATCAAAGAATCCTGAAAAAAGTATCACAGGTTCCAAAATAATATTTATCAGCAAAACTGTTGATAATTCTAATAATAAATCATCATATTATTCTGATTTCTGAAGATCATGTGACACTGAAGACTGGAGGAAAGATGCTGAAAATACAGCTGCACATCACATGAATAAATTACACTTTCATGTATATTAAAATAGAAAAATGTTAATAATATTTTCACAATATTACATGTTTTCCAGTATTTTTGATCAAATAAATGTCTTGATGAGTAAAATAAATTCCTGTAAAAAAACATTCAAAAATCATTCTGATCCCAAACTCTGACCGGTAGTGTGTGTATGTGTGTGTGTTTATATATATATATATATATATATATATATATATATATATATATATATATATATATATATATATATATATATGTATATAAGCCCACTAACACACTAGGCAAGGAAAGTTTATTTATATTTCATACACAATGGTAATTCAAAGTGGTTTACATAAAAGAAAGTAAAACAATCATAAAGAAAAATTATAACAAAAGTAAAACAAGCAATTTTAAAACTTTTATAATGATTACAACATTTACTTAATTCAAATTAATTTAAAAACAGTTACAAAATGATTTTGCATTAAAAAAAACAGTGAAAATATAGTGCAATCAGTTCGGACATTGCGCAGTGCTCATTCAATAAATGCACAGCCAAACAGATGAGTTTTAAGTCTAGATGTAAATGTGACTAGTGTTTTACATCTGATCTCTTCTGGAAGCTGATTCCAACTGCGAGCGGCATAGAAACTAAAAGCAGATTCCCCTTGTTTTGTGTGAACCCTTGGTATTTCTAACTGCATTACTTGAGGATGTGCTAATCGCCTTCCTGATATTGATGATCTTCTCAGAAAAGAAGGATGCAAACTCATTGCATTTGCTGTCGGAAAGCATTTCACTGGGAATCTGTCTTCAGTCTATGTCTCGTAACTTTGAACGCTCCTCTGTGCAGTGCAGATCTGAATCAACCGAGGGCGCGAACATGCTCCGAAATGCCGATCTGAATCAACCGAGTCGTGAACATGCTCCGAAGTGCCGATCTGAATCAACCGAGGGCGCGAACATGCTCCGAAGTGCCGATCTGAATCAACCGAGTCGTGAACATGCTCCGAAGTGCCGATCTGAATCAACCGAGGGCGCGAACATGCTCCGAAGTGCCGATCTGAAATCAACCGAGTCGCGAAAATGCTCCGAAGTGGCCGATCTGAATCAACCGAGTCGCAAACAGGCTCCGAAGTGCCGATCTGAATCCATCGAGTCGCGAACAGGCTCCGAAGTGCCGAATCAACCGAGTCGCGAACATGCTCCGAAGTGCCGAATCAACCGAGTCGCGAACATGCTCCGAAGTGCCGATCTGAATCAACCAAGTCGCGAACAGGCTCCGAAGTGCCGATCTGAATCAACAGAGTCACTAACATGCTCCGAAGTGCCGAATCAACCGAGTCGCGAACATGCTCCGAAGTGCCGATCTGAATCAACCGAGTCGCGAACAGGCTCCGAAGTGCCGATCTGAATCAACCGAGTCGCGAACAGGCTCCGAAGTCCCGAGCTGAAAACTTCGACCAAAGAATGTAAAAAAATAACTCTATTTCTCTAATAACTCTACAACTCTATGAAAGACTCAGATCACGTATCTAAAAATAAATCGCTATAGACAGTAAAAGAGAAATAATAAGAGGAGTGAAGTTTCCTGCTGTTCTGCTGTGTTTGGTCCTCACTCGCTTCTGACGCTCCGGCGGCGCGTCTCCGCCCCTCACACGCGCGTTTACAAGGCTAATTAATCATCTTTATTAATTATTATACATTTACTTCATTGTCAGCTTCAGGTACTTTCATTTATTATTGTTCAATGAACTGTTTGAAACAAAAAAGGTTGTATTTCAGTAATAATTCAAAATTATCAAAATAAAATTCATAAAAAAATGGTTTATATTTTAATATCCTTTACAATATAATTTATTTCTGTGATGTGCAGCTGTATTTTTCAGCATCATTCCTCCAGTCTTCAGTGTCACATGATCTTTAGAAATCATGAAAATATGATAATTTATTTATTAGAACGATTAATAGTTGTGCTACCAAATATTATTTTGGAATCTGCAATACTTTTTTTAAGGATTCTTCGATGTATCATTTTTTTTTTAAAAGAACAGCATTCATTCAAAATATAAATCTCTTCTTACAATATTAATCTTTGATATCACTTCTTATCAATTAAACACATCCTGAAAAGATTCTAAAATCTAATAAAGAATACAATTTCCTTATGGAAAAAGAAAGGATACAAATTTACTGACCCCAAACTATTGAACTGTATTGAATATTGTTAGAAAATATTTATATTTTAAATAAATGTTCTTCTTTTTAACTTTTTATTCATCAAAGAATCCTGAAAAAAGTATCACAGGTTCCAAAATAATATTTATCAGCAAAAACTGTTGATAATTCTAATAATAAATCATCATATTATTCTGATTTCTGAAGATCATGTGACACTGAAGACTGGAGGAAAGATGCTGAAAATACAGCTGCACATCACATGAATAAATGACACTTTCATGTATATTAAAATAGAAAAATGTTAATAATATTTCACAATATGACATGTTTTCCAGTATTTTTGATCAAATAAATGTCTTGATGAGTAAAATAAATTCCTGTAAAAAAAACATTAAAAATCATTCTGATCCCAAAACTCTGACCGGTAGTGTGTGTATGTGTGTGTGTTTAATATATATATATATAATATAATAAGCCCCACTAACACACTAGGCAAGGAAGTTTATTTATATTTCATACACAATGGTAATTCAAAGTGCTTTACATAAAAGAAAGTAAAAATAATCATAAAGAAAAATTATAACAAAAGTAAAAACAAGCAATTTTAAAACTTTTATAATGATTAAAACATTTACTTAATTAAAATTAATTTAAAAAACAGTTACAAAATTATTTTGCATTAAAATAAAAACAGTGAAAATATAGTGCAATCAGTTCGGACATTGCGCAGTGCTCATTCAATAAATGCACAGCCAAAACAGATGAGTTTTAAGTCTAGATGTGACTAGTGTTTTACATCTGATCTCTTCTGGAAGCTGATTCCAAACTGCGAGCGGCATAGAAAACTAAAAGCAGATTCCCCTTGTTTTGTGTGAACCCTTGGTATTTCTAACTGCTTACTTGAGGATGTCTAATCGCCTTCCTGATATTGTGATCTTCTCAGAAAAGAAGGATGCAAACTCATGCATTTGCTGTCGGAAAGCATTTCAACTGGGAATCTGTCTTCAAGTCTATGTCTCGTAACTTTAACGCTTCCTCTGTGCAGTGCAGATCTGAATCAACCGAGGGCGCGAACATGCTCCGAAGTGCCGATCTGAATCAACCGAGTCGTGAACATGCTCCGAAGTGCCGATCTGAATCAACGAGGGAAACCGAGGCGAACATGCTCCGAAGTGCCGATCTGAATCAACCGAGTCGCGAACATGCTCCGAAGTGCCGATCTGAATCAACCGAGTCGAACAGGCTCCGAAGTGCCGATCTGAATCCATCGAGTCGCGAACAGGCTCCGAAGTGCCGAATCAACCGAGTCGAACTGCTCCGAAGTGCCAATCAACCGAGTCGCGAACATGCTCCGAAGTGCCGATCTGAATCAACAAGTCGCGAACAGGCTCCGAAGTGCCGATCTGAATCAACCGAGTCACTAACATGCTCCGAAGTGCCGAATCAACCGAGTCGCGAACATGCTCCGAAGTGCCGATCTGAATCAACCGAGTCGCGCGAACAGGCTCCGAAAGCCGATCTGAATCAACGAGTCGCACAGCTCCGAAGTCCCGAGCTGAAAACTTCGACCAAAGAATGTAAAAAATAACTCTATTTCTCTAATAACTCTACAACTCTATGAAAGACTCAGATCACGTATCTAAAAATAAATCGCTATAGACAGTAAAAGAGAAATAATAAGAGGAGTGAAGTTTCCTACTGTTCTGCTGTGTTTGGTCCTCACTCGCGTCTGACGCTCAGCGGCGCGTCTCCGCCCCTCACACGCGCGTTTACAAGGCTAATTAATCATCTTTATTAATTATTATACATTTACTTCATTGTCAGCTTCAGGTACTTCATTTATTATTGTTCAATGAACTGTTTGAAACAAAAAAGGTTGTATTTCAGTAATAATTCAAAATTATCAAAATAAAATTCATAAAAAAATGGTTTATATTTTAATATCCTTTACAATATAATTTATTTCTGTGATGTGCAGCTGTATTTTCAGCATCATTCCTCCAGTCTTCAGTGTCACATGATCTTTAGAAATGATGAAAATATGATGATTTATTATTAGAACGATTAATAGTTGTGCTACCAAATATTATTTTGGAATCTGCAATACTTTTTTAAGGATTCTTCGATGTATCATTTTTTTTTAAAAGAACAGCATTCATTCCAAAATATAAATCTCTTCTAACAATATTAATCTTTGATATCACTTCTTATCAATTAAACACATCCTGAAAAGATTCTAAAATCTAATAAAGAATACAATTTCTTATGGAAAAAGAAAGGATACAAATTTACTGACCCCAAACTATTGAACTGTAGTGAATATTGTTAGAAAATATTTATATTTTAAATAAATGTTCTTCTTTTTAACTTTTTATTCATCAAAGAATCCTGAAAAAAGTATCACAGGTTTCCAAAATAATATTTATCAGCAAAACTGTTGATAATTCTAATAATAAATCATCATATTATTCTGATTTCTGAAGATCATGTGACACTGAAGACTGGAGGAAAGATGCTGAAAATACAGCTGCACATCACATGAATAAATGACACTTTCATGTATATTAAAATAGAAAAATGTTAAAATATTTCACAATATGACATGTTTTCCAGTATTTTTGATCAAATAAATGTCTTGATGAGTAAAATAAATTCCTGTAAAAAAACATTCAAAATCATTCTGATCCCAAACTCTGACCGGTAGTGTGTGTATGTGTGTGTGTTTATATATA
>NW_020525590.1:0-141058 GCF_003368295.1 Carassius auratus | reverse complement strand
GTGTCTGTAGCTAAAACTAACCCCCCCACTTTTGACAAAAAGTGGCGCTATAGAGTGCCTCCTTCACCCTTTTTAAAAGCTTTTCCATTGTCTAGCTATCACTAATACTGATATGTGTTTTGAGTTCATGTAAATCTGAGCTTGTTGTCTGCCTCAAACTCACCATAACAGAACATTCAAGTTTGACACGTTGCCATGGCAACACTATATCAGATATCAATATCCCCACAACAGATTTACATCAGTCTTTTTTGTAATTATCTGATGAAGTTTTAAGTAAATCAAGTAAAAATAAGATGCTGAATTCAAAGCATTTGAAAATGACACACTTCCTGCTGCCAGTTGGTGGCGCTTAAACGTTGACTCTTAATAGTCACATATATAATGATCAGTATCATACAACGAACAACCAATGAAGTTTGATCAAATTCAGGAAATTTGTATGTGGATGTTATTAGAACATTTCCCTGTTTCTCATTTCTCGCCATAATTGCCACGCCTCGCCACGGGCAAACCGTTCGAGATATCAAAAATCCCCTCGCAATTTTTCATCCCCAATGTTTTGAGATCGTGTTCACCGAGTTTGGTGCATCAAGTAAATAACCAATGACAGTATATCAAAATTCCAGAGCATGGCTTTTTATAAACAGCCCTGGATAGCTGACTTCCTGTTGGGCGGAGCTATGACATAGAGTGTGAAAGTTGTTCAGCTCAAAGAGATCTATAAGTGTACTGTGTTTCATATAAATATATGCAAGTGTGTGTGAGCTATGGTTCAAGATTTCTGACTGTGTTCCAGGGGGCGCTATAGAGCCCCTGTGCCACGCCCCGGGTCCCCAGTCTCTATGGCGTCCTGATGGCCGCAGATTCCAATGTGTGTGCCAATTTTCAAGAGTTTTTGAGCATGTTAAGGCCCCCAAAACCCCCGGAGGTTTAATAAAAAATAAAAATAAATAATAACAAGAATAATCCTAGAAGGACAATAGGGCTCTTCGCGCCCTTCGGGCTTGACCCTAAATATAGCTGCAAGCAGCCGATGGGCGGCTCAAGCACCAATGCCATCACACCCCGGTGGCATCAGGTAAACTGTGCCCAGCGGGCACATGCATTCACAATATCCCTCTGGCAGTTGGAGGTTTTAAGGATAGAGGGGAGCGTAGAGGGGAGCGTAGAGGGGAGCGTGCATTTGCAGTGGCTGGGCCACGACTCTGGAATACCCTGCCTTTAGAGATCAGACTGGCCCCTTCCTTGTCTATTTTTAAATCTTTTGCTAAAAACTTTTTTATTTTCCTTAGTGTACTGACTACTGTGTTATGCTACATTTTGAAATGGGTGGTTTTAAATTTTTTGTCTGGTCTATTTTTTATGTATGTGTAATATTCATGCTCTTATGTTAAAGCACTTTGGTCAGCCAGGAGGCTGTTGTAAATGCGCTATACCAAATAAATTGAACTTGAACTTGAACTTGATATGGCAGTTAAAGGGTTAATCCGAATCATCTAGACTTTAAAATCACATTCACAGAACAATATATATATATATATATATAATATATATATATATATATATATAACTTTAGTAACACTTTACAATAAGATTTCATTTATAAACATTATGTTAACATGAACAATATTTATATAGCATTCATTCATGTCAGTTAATATTCCAAACTTAAACATTAAAACATTGTTTTATTGTGATTTTTTTTCCAAGCACATTTTACCAATTCCAAACCATATCAATCTTAATAACTACCATTATTTTTATTTAATCATTTATGAGTGCTATAACAATAGTCCAGGAAAGCTGGAAGAGAAAAACAGGTCAAGAAGAACTGACAAAAGAATTGCAAAAGAATTAGGAATTAATGTGAAGATTAATTTTTAGTCAATTCTGCAAGACAGACTTTCAGGAAAGGAGGTGGAATAAAAATGAGCTCCTAAATCTTAATCCCGGATTCTGGAAGATATATTCCTCAAACCATCAAACAAGAGGAGGTGGTGCTGGTCCTTCACGAGTCACTCTAATCTGTTCATTAAGCCTATATATAAAGTCTTAATATATAGTATTTCACAATACTTCATGGTATTCTAATTAAATATTTTTTTGGAATCTTAGATCTCTCAGAACCTGACACATTGTAATTCTGAGACTCCAGGAAAGTGGCAGTTCTGTAAAATGTTGGCGCTTGGAGACTAAATGCTCACTGATAGTTTCACACCTAATTCACTTAAAACACACACAAACACACACACACACAGTGACAGAGGGACAGAGTGACATCAGATGTATGTTTTTTAATTTTCTGTCATCCATATAATGTTGTATAGTCATGAAACTATGCATATTTCCTCAGAATGACTTGTCTTCTATGTGTACATTTTTTTGAAGTGTTTAGAAGCTGCACTTTTTTTTACTGGTTCCTTTTTTACTATTATTTCAAAAAATCACCACGACAAAACCATTCAAGCTATCCAAAATTCATTCACACCTGTTTCTGTAAGATTAATTCTTTAAACAGTGGTAAAAGAGGATGTGGTGCTGAACCTTCAAGAGTCACTTAAAACGTATCTGTCCATAAAGCCTATTAAGAATTATTCTTAATATACAGTTCACAATACTTCAGCTTGTTATTCTAATTAAGTGAGGGTCATTTTATCAGTAAAATTCCTAAAATACATATTATTTTATTTGAAAGATTTCTATAAATTATTTAAATCATACTCGTTTCTCCAATAATTATTTAAAAGTAATCCTATAGCTCCCTCTGGTGGCCATTATAGGTACTAAGAATTGCAAGCTTGATTTATAAGTTATGATAGTTTTTAATTTTATGCTGGCTCTTGAAAATGATAAAGCTATGAAAACTTACTGTGCTTCCTTCAAATGAGGACTTCTACTTATATAAAAAATTATGAAGAGTTAGAATGAAAAATTTTAAAGATATAGTAAAATAACTATTGTATTTTTATGTTACTTTAATAAATCTCTATGGCAACACCATTTAAGCTATCCTAAACCCATTCACAATTTAACATCTCAGTATATTGGCATCATGTTGAAAAAGGAGTATGGAGTAGTATGAGGAGGAGTATGAATTCATTTACAGGCTGATTTTATCATAAATCCACAATAAAATTTCTGAGTTCTGTATCAATCTGTGTTGTTGTTGTTTGTTTATTTTTATCTTTTATTTTTCATAGGAAGATAACTGACCCTTTACTCTCCTTTTTAATAAATGTGCTTATAAACCAAGGACAAGCTATTTATAGCTGTATTTATAAACTGCTTACTACTGACTATTAATATTGGGACAAGGCTTTATAAAGCATGAACTGACTATTTACTAATGAGTGCAGTTATTATAAAGTGTTATCAATGAATTTGCTAATGTTAACAAATTAGACATTTTACAGTGTTATCAAATCCTTAAATGACTCATAAGCATTTGTGAAAGTTCTGCTTGCATTACAGCTTAGTATTGATCTGTGAGCTGAACAGATTTACTGTTACATCTATGAGATTATGTAAATTCAAATAAATATAATGTCACAGGATGTCATAGGTCAGTATCAAATGAGTTTGAAATTATTATTTGCAGCACAAATAAGTTTTTTTTAGGATTTTTAAAAATCCCTAAAACTGTCAGAAAAAGGTTAAGGCCTAAGCTATTTCTATGTGAGTGGCTAAATTTATTTTTGTTTTTATAATTGTAATACACAAACTATGAAATTATACAAAATGTATAAAAAGGTAAATAAATAAATACGCACACATTAAAAAAGCAGCCAAGTCGAATGAGTTTCCTTTTTTATATAGATTAAAATTGAAGACAGAAGCAAGTGGTAAATGTGGTCACTTTAATATTCAAATCCAGTAGATCCAGTTTATGTTCACGTGGCTGTTTTCGTTTATATTCGCCAAGCTATTATGTATTTTGAAATAATCTTGTCCGTGATGTGTTCGTTCGTACGACGAAAGACAGAAACCTGCAGCTCAAGAGATATGTTATTCTGCCAGTCCCGCTTTCAAATAGTCTTGCACACTTAAACGGGTCACAAACACCTGCATTTAGCTCTTGTAGTGTTACAATGGGTTTATTGTGTGCATTTGTGGTAATATTTTATTTAAAAAAGCTCTTAAACAAGAATAAATTCGTTTGTTTTGAGCTCGACACTGTACGCGCTGATCGGAGCGGTGATTTCAGATAGGCAGCCACAAATATTTCATTTTCACACAAACAGTTCAAAAACATCTGAATTTAGCTCTTGGTGTGTTCTAATTGGTTGATTGTGTGATATCGCTGTAATAATTTATTTTTAAAAGCTTTAAAACAGGAATAAATTCGTTTTCTCTGAGCTCTTTACTCCAGACGCTCGTGATCACAGCGTGATTCATCTCTCCTATTTCTCACGTATCTCTGGCCAGAAATAATTTATCCATGAGCCCTGAACCGGTAATAATCAGATATGTTGGTTTAGCTTGTCAGTGTGAATTAAATCTAAGTATTTATTTGTATTTTTAACCGATTTAAAAGTGAAAGTAAAAGTTCGGGAATTGAACCTGTAGGGGCGCTATTTCTCTCAGACAATGGAAGTCTGAAGCACATATACTCAAACAGAGGGACAGAGTGAGATGAGATGTCTGACAGTTTTTTAATTTTCTGTTATCCATACAGTGTTGTAAAGTCGTTAAACTATGCATATTTCCTCAGAATGACTTTTTCATCTGTATGAAAAAATTCTTTGACGTGTTTGGAAGCTGCAATTTTAAAATACAATAATGATTCCCTTTGTAAGGTCATTTAAAAAAATCACCACGGCAAAACCATTCAAGCTATCCAAAATCCATTCACAATTTAAGTTCCTATCAGAAATACTGATGTGTGTTCAGAGTTTTGTGAAATTCTAAGTATGTTATATGCCTCAAAATCACCTGAGAAGTATTCCAGTTTGACATGTTGCCACGCCAACAATTTTTTAGATATCAATATCCCCCTTGCAGATTTATATCGGCTGTGTTTTAACATTATCCTGATGAAGTTTGAAGCAAATCGAGTAATAATAAGATGCTGAATTCAAATCATTTTGAAAATGACACACTTCCTTCTGCCAGTTGGTGGCGCTATAACTTTGACTCCTAATAGTCACATATATGCGATCGACATCATACAACGAATAATCTGATGAAGTTTGATTAAAATCAGGAAATGTATGTGGACGGTATTAGACACTTCCTGTTTCTCATTTCTCGCCATAATTTCAACGCCTCGCCACGAGCAAACCGTTCGAGATATCAAAAATCCCCTGGCAATTTTTCATCCCCAGTGTCTTGAGATCATGTTGACCGAGTTTGGCGGCAATCGAGAAAAAAACCTATGACAAGTATTTCAAATTCCAGAGCATGCGCTTTTTACATAACTCTAAATAGCTGACTTCCTGATGGGCGAAGCCTATGACATGCAATACGAAAGTTGTTTGGCACGATGAGATCTATATGTGTACTGAGTTTCATATGAATATGTGCAAGTATGTGTGAGCTATACATCAACATTTCTGACTGTGTTCCAGGGGGCTTCGTAGAGCCCCTGTGCCACGCCTGGGTCCCAGCCTCTGCAGGCTCCTAAAGGCCACAGATTCCAAAGTGTGCGCAAATTTTCAAGAGTTTTTGAGTATGTTAAGGACCCCAAAAGCCCCCACAACTTTGACGAAAAATTTGAATACTAAACCCTAAATAGCCAACTTCCTGTTGGGGGGAGCCTATGATATGCAATACAAAAGTTGTTTGGATTGATGAGATTTATATGTGTACCGAGTTTCATACGTCTACGAGCAAGAATGTATGATATATGGCCCTCCATATTCCAGGGGGCGCTGTAGAGCCCCTGTGCCACGCCCGTGTATCAGTCTCTGCCCGGCCCTAATGGCCGCAGGTTCCAATCTGTGTGCCAATTTTCAAGACTTTTTAAGCACGTTAAGGGCCCCAAAAGCCCCCGAGACGTTGGAAAAAAAAAAAAATAATAATAATAATAATAATAATAATAAAAAATAATCCTAAGGAAAACAATAGGCCTCCCGCCCTTTGGGCTTGAGCCCTAAATATAGCTGCAAGCAGCGATGTCGGGCTCAAGCCGTCAGTGCAACGCCACCCCGGTGGCATCGGGAAAACTGTGCCCACCGGGCATAAGCATTTACAGTAACCCTCTGACAATCAAGTTTAAAGGGATGCGGCAGTTAAAGGGTTAATCCGACCAATCTAGACTTTGAAATCACATACACAGAACAATATATATAACTTTAGTAACACTTTATTTTTATATTTATTTATAGATGTATTACTGCTTAATAATGACTATTATTAAGGCAAAAGGCTTTATAATCATGAACTATTTACTAATGCTTAGCTAATGAGTGCAGTTATTATAAAGTGTTACCAATGCATTTACACAAATGCTATTGAGCTTCAAATTTGCATTTGAGCCCATGTGAAAAAGTAGCATAATTTACATATGACTTACAGTTTGTTATAATAAATATCAAACATTCAAATTAATTGTGCATTATAGCTGTCACCTAGATGAACAATTACAGTTGTTTTTATGACTGTAAGTCATTCTCTTCAAATGCTACTGATGTTAGAAAAGTGTATAACAATATCACATGTAACTTTAGAGACCGGCCCTAAATTTGAGACTCTCGAATGTCCAATGTCAAGACAACTTTATGCCTGTTTTTTTTTTCTTTAGTTTTCTTTTCTCTGTGCCGGATTGCTGATGTCCTATACCCAGGCATAGATGTCCATCCATCAATTACGAACATTCAGCCGCAAACATGAGGTGTGAGCGGTCGCGAGCACAGATGGGAGAATGGCGCATGTTTTTTTTTTTTTTTTTTTTTTTTTTTTTTTGAGCAACTGGGATGGTGCCCCCTCTGGGAGTTGGTGCCCTACGAAGACTGCATACTCTGCATATAGGGAGCGGCAGTACTATCTGGAAGATATATTCCTCAAACCATCGTACAAGAGGAGGTGATGCTAATCCTTCAATAATCGCTCAAAAGCTATTCAAGTGTACAGTTACCTTTTATTGCATCTTGAAATAAATATTTCTGAATTCTGAATCAAACTGGGTTGTGTTTATTCATTTATTTTATAAGACAACCGAGACTTTAATCTATTTTGTAATATATGTGCTTTTAAACCAAGAACAATTTATTTATAGATGTATTACTGCCTAATAATGACTATTATTAAGGGAAAAGGCTTTATAATCATGAACTATTTACTAATGCTTAGCTAATGAGTGCAGTTATTATAAAGTGTTACCAATGCATTTACTAATGTTAACAAATTAGACATTATTTTACAGTGTTATCAAATCCTTAAATAATTTATTAGTGTTTTGTAATGATTTTAATGACCTATAAGCATTTGTGAAATAGTTTTGCTTGCATTGCAGCTTTATCTGTCAGTTGAATAGTTTTACTGTTACATCCATGAGATTAATAAATGTCATGTCACGTCACAGGTTGTCATAGGTCAGTATCAAATGAGTTTGAAATTATTATTTGCAGCACAAATAAGGATTCTTAGGATGTTTTTAAATCCCTAAAACTGTCAGAAAAGGATAAGGCCTAAGAGATTTCTTAACCTGTAATGAAAGGAAAAAACACCACCATTAGCAACAACAAAAACAATAAACATTGAAAATACTGATTTTTTTCCCCCCTGATGATTAAAGAGATGATTAGGTATCTCTCTCTCTCTCTGTCTCTCTCTCTGCCAGATAGCACCTCCCCTTCCTACAATCCACACACACTGTCAGTCACCAAAAATGCAGTCAGTCACCAACCCCCTCACACTCCCCCTCCCTCTTCCCCTCCCTTCCCTCACACAGACAGAGTGGCCAGAGTGAGATCATGTCAGTTAAGAAGTCTGACAGTTTTTAAATCTTCTGTTGTCCATACAGTGTTGTAAAGTCGTGAAACTATGCATATTTCCTCAGAATAACTTTTTTTCTGTATGAAAAAATAGAGTTGTTCCGATTCCGATACTAGTATCGGAAATATCTCCGATACCACAACAAATTCTGGCATCGGCATCGGCGAGTACATGAACCCATATACCGATCCGATACCATTTTCTTAAAAAAGACCTAGTTATGACCGCAAGCTTTGCCTAACCGCTGCACGGTTCTTCTTCGCTGCTCAAAATGCATTGAAAACACAGGAAGTTGTGCTGTGTTGCCACAAGCAACCCCTGTTTAGAGCAGCGAAGAAGAAATGAAAACGCGTTAGCAGCCCTTATCTATATATGACTGGATCACTCATCACATTCTAAACTGCCAAAAGACAGTGAAGCCGCTACTATATTATAGATCAGTGGTTAGCAGCATGTCTCTGTAGTACCGGTAGTTACAGACTCTCGAGTATATTCAGTACCGGCAACTGCGTTCAGTCGCTTCCGTGTAAGTCAAAACGCAGGGCTCCAGACAGTAGCCGAATATATACTAGTGTCTGTGAATATTAAACTGCAAAATACTATTTAAATATTACTCCCGCAAAATCTACATCTCTGTGGGTGACTGGCACAGATGCGCGAGAGCTCGCTGTTTTGTAGTCTCTGCTGTGTGTCATGAGGACACGAACGCATAAACCGTCACTTCATGAGAATTTACCGTTTCATTTGAGAATACTGTCATATCATAAACACAGACACTCAAAGATCTTCATGGCAGCCCATTAAAATAAATGTTTGGTTTACATGAGTAAATTGACAATATATAAAGCTACTGTTGTAGCCTACAGTAATAATAATACATCTCTATAATAATAATAATTATGCCTAGATGGTTGCTTGTTTTTTACTTGTTTTTTACTTGTTAGAGATTATCTGATTAATAGATCTTTTTTTATATTCCTAGACTTATTTGTTGCAGTTTTTTTATACAGTTATATTGTAAAACTTAAATACCTTTTTTAGTTTGCGGTGTTAGATTTTTGGCTGCATTTGAAGTTCTTTTTTGCATAAGAAAATAAATAATACTGTCAAATTCATGTTAGATAATAAAAATACTGTAATAAATACAGTAGTTCACCATGTATTTGTTCATGTTTTATTGAGGGATCTGTCTGAAGCACACCATAAAAAAATTCTAGCAATTTACACAGGGCTAGTAGTATATACAGCTGTATATACAGATATACACCCAGGTATCGGATCAGTACTCGGTATCGGCCGATACCCTGAGCCCAGGTATCGGAATCGGTATCGGGAAGAGAAAAAGGGTATCGGAACATCCCTATGAAAAAATGCTTTGAAATGTTTGGAAGCTGCAATTTAAAAATACAAGCCAATTAATGATTCCCTTTTTAGTTCTGTGTTTGTTTATTTTTATTTTTTTATTTATTTTTTATTTTGGAAGATAACAGCCTTTAATCTCCTCAAAATAAATGTGCATATAAACTATGAACAATTTAATTATAGCTGTATTTATAAAATGCTTACTAAAATATTAATTTTGGGAGAAGGATATATAAAGCATGAACTGGCTATTTACTAATGCTTAGCTAGGAGTGCAGCTATTATGAAGTGTTACCAATGCATTTACTAATGTTAACAATTGAGACATTATTTTAAAGTGTTACCAAATCCTTAAATAATTTAAAAGTGTTTTGTTATGATTTCATTAACCTTTAAGCATTTGTGAAATAGTTCTGCTTGCATCACAGCTTAGTCTTCATCTGTGAGCTGAACAGTTTTACTGTTACATCGTTGAGATTATGTAAATTCAAATAAATGTCATGTCACAGGGTGTCAGAGGTCAGTATCAAATGAGTTTGAAATTATTATTTGCAGCTAAAATAAGTATTTTTAGACTTTTTTTAATCCCTGAAACTGTCAGAAAAGGATAAGGCCTAAGATATTTCTTAAGCTGTAATGAAAACAGCACAATTAGCAACAACAACAAAAAAAATAACAATTTAAAATAATATTTTTTTCTGGTAATTAAAGAGATGTTTAAGTCCCTCTCTCTCTCCCTGTCTTGTCTGCCACTCACCTCACACCTCACACCTCTCCCCCACTCACACTCACACACACACACACACAGTCAGCACACATACATTCCTCACACAGAGTGACAGAGTGAGATCAGATGTCTGACAGTTTTTTAATTTTCTGTTAATCATATAGTGCTGTAAAGTCATGAAACTATGCATATTTCCTCAGAATCACTGGTTTTCTAAATGAAAAATGTATTTAAAAGGTTTGGAAACTGCAATTTAAAAATACAAGACGATTAATGTTTCACTTTTTACTGTTATTTCAAAAAATCACCACGACAAAACCGTTCAAGCTATCCAAAATTCATTCGCAATTTAAGTTCCTCAATGTTTTTTCTTAATGTAGACAAAGTTTGGTGTGTATAGTGTACTTCCCCTGGGAGGAGTATGCATTAATTCACAAAAGAAAATTCCCAAAAATCCATATTCAAGTCAAAATAGCCAACTTCCTGTTGGTCGTAGCTTATGACTGCGAATTAGAAAGTTGTCCGTCTTGATAAGAACAATTTATGTACCAAGTTTGGTGTCTGTAGCTAAAACTAACCCCCCCACTTTTGACAAAAGGTGGCGCTATAGAGTGCCTCTTCCACGCACTTTTAAAAGCTTTTGCCATGGTCTAGCTATCTTTAATACTGATATCTGTTTCGAGTTTCATGTAAATCTGAGCTAGTTATCTGCCTAAAAATCACCAGAACAGAACATTCAAGTTTGACACGTTGCCATGGCAACACTATATTAGATATAAATATCCCCACGACAGATTTTCTTCGACCGTGTTTTGTCATTATTCTGATGAAGTTTGAAGCAAATCAAGTAAAAATAAGATGCTGAATTCAAAGCGTTCTGAAAATGATTCACTTCCTGCTGCCAGTTGGTGGCGCTATAACTTTGACTCCTAATAGTCACATATATACGATCGGTATCATACAACGAACAAACCAATTAAGTTTGATCAAAATCAGGAAATGTATGTGGATGTTATTATACATTTCCTGTTTCTCATTTCTCGCCATAATTTCAACGCCTCGCCACGGGCAAACCATTCGAGATATCAAAAATCTCTTCGCAATTTAGCATCCCCAATGTCTTGAGATCGTGTTCACCGAGTTTTGTGGTGAACGGGTGGAGTTCCTCAGAGGAGTATATCAAATTCCAGAGCATGTGTTTTTCATGAAACCCTAAATAGCCAACTTCCTGTTGGGCGGAGCTTATGACATGCAGTGTGAAAGTTGTTTGGTTTGATGAGTTATATATATGTACCAAGTTTCATATCTATGCGTGCAAGTATGCATGATATATGGCCCTCGGTACTACAGGGGGCGCTGTAGAGCCCCTGTGCCACGCCCGTGTATCAGACTCTGCCCGGCCCTAATGGCCGCAGGTTCCAAGGTGTGTGCCAATTTTCAAGAGTTTTTGAGCATGTTAAGGACCCCAAAAGCCCCCGAAACCTTAGAAAAAAATTAGAAGAATAAAGAAAAAAAAAAATAATAATAATCCTAAGGAAAACAATAGGGCTCTCGCCCTCCAGGCTTGAGCCCTAATAAATAATCCTAAGGAAAACAATAGGGCTCTCGCCCTCCAGGCTTGAGCCCTAATAATAATAATAATAATAATAAACAAAGCAGATACAAGAGGGTCCTCGCACCTCGGTGCTCGGGCCCTAATAATAATAATAAACGGAGCAATTCCAAGAGGGTCCTCACACCATCGGTGCTCGGGCCCTAATAATAATAATAATAATAATAAACGGAGCAATTCCAAGAGGGTCCTCACACCATCGGTGCTCGGGCCCTAATAATAATAATAAACAAAGCAGATACAAGAGGGTCCTCGCACCTCGGTGCTCGGGCCCTAATAATAATAATAATAATAATAATAATAATAATAATAATAAACGGAGCAATTCCAAGAGGGTCCTCACACCATCGGTGCTCGGGCCCTAATAAGAATAATCCTTAGAAGAACAATAGGGCTCTTCGCCCCTTCGGTCTTGAGCCCTAATAATAATAATAACAAATAACCCTAAGGAAAACAATAGGGCTTAAGCCCTAAAAATAAACGGAGCAATTCCAAGAGGGTCCTCGCACCATCGGTGCTCGGGCCCTAATAAACATAGCAATTCCAAGAGGGTCCTCGCACCATCGGTGCTTGGGCCCTAATAAACGGAGCAATTCCAAGAGGGTCCTCGCACCATCGGTGCTTGGGCCCTAATAATAATAAACGGAGCAATTCCAAGAGGGTCCTCACACCATCGGTGCTCGGGCCCTAACAAAGCAGATACAAGAGGGTCCTCGCACCTCGGTGCTCGGGCCCTAATAATAATAATAATAATAATAATAATAAACAAAGCAGATACAAGAGGGTCCTCGCACCTCGGTGCTCGGGCCCTAATAATAATAAACGGAGCAATTCCAAGAGGGTCCTCGCACCATCGGTGCTCGGGCCCTAATAATAATAAACAAAGCAGATACAAGAGGGTCCTCACACCTTCGGTGCTCGGGCCCTAATAATAATAATAATAATAAAGCAGATACAAGAGGGTCCTCGCACCTCGGTGCTCGGGCCCTAACAAAGCAGATACAAGAGGGTCCTCGCACCTCGGTGCTCGGGCCCTAAAAACAGAGCAGATACAATAGGGTCCTCACACCATCGGTGCTCGGGCCCTAATAAGAAACAGAGCAGATACAAAAGGGTCCTCACACCATCGGTGCTCGGGCCCTAATAAATTAATACTGGTATTGAATCGTAATCGGCTAATACTGAACCCTAGGTGTCGGAAACAGAGGTGAAAAGGGTGGATAGGAGCATCTCTAGATAAATGTCAGAGGATTTCATTATAAACCGAGACAGGCAAGGGAAGCTCTATTTCCGAACTTTTAATCAGAATGAAGATAAGTCTATGAAATGATCACTGTCCCGGCCCTCCGAACTATGCTCAGAACTTACTTTGTTAACCCCATCACTGCCGGTGCAAAACAAACAGCAGTTTCACAACTATGAAGAGTCTGTGCACTACAATATTTTCCATAGCCTACATAACATTGTATTTTGCAGAATAACAGTGAATTGACGCCTTGGTTTCATGATATATTGACTATATTGTGATTATGTTAAATGTATGAGACAGTAGGTATTAAATATCTCTTATAACTTTTTTTTTCTCTCAATGTAGCCAAACATCGTAGGTCTGACTCAACGACTAACTTCATGACTTTCTGGAATGTAAATGGTTGTGAAAGATAATGCATGTTGTGTAACTGTATATTGGATCCGTGCATAAGCTCTTAAAGAGACAGCAGTCTAATAAGCCTGCTGCTGTCTGTCATGTTAATCAAAGAGCAAAAGACAAATCAAATCACTCTACTCTTGACTGAATATATTTTGTAAGTGTAAGCATTCATCTGTATTTCATTTTTACAATGAAGACTAACCAGTGTTATTTTACATCTGATTACTTTGATTTATGTAGTATTTCTTAGTTCTCATATTATTATTGACTTTATGAAATTGAAATTTTGCAATTTTTTTTTTGTACATTGTCAATTATATTTCTTAAAAGTCTGTATCAGCCTGGTCACACTATATATTTTAAAGTGGGAACTTTTTAATATTTTATTAAACCGCGAGAATATGGGGAATGAAGATGTTCTGTATTGTTCTGGATTTATTCACTAACAGTATTAATATTGCTATTTTATACAGAGTTCAGAGGCATTGGAGCATCACAAAGTTGGAATGAAAATGGGAATTCTTGAAGTGGTAAGCAGCAACAGTTCCACTTCAGGATCCCTATCCGATGTGGTAAATGTTGCAATTGTCCTTGAAGAGAAAGTTGTCCCGGAACACATGGTAGACTTTGTGAGTGCGTTCATTGTCCTCTTTGGCATGCTCTACGCACTTAACATGGAGTACAACAAGGACTTAAGATAAACGTTTAAATTCATTCAGAAGATCTTTTTGAACATGGGAACTGAGTGCAGCAAAAAAATGCAAACTCTGATGAGCAAATTATTGGAAAACTTAAGTGAAATTTCACTAAACCCTTACGGGAGAAGTACCCTTAGTCTCAAAGTACCTTTTGTGAGAATGTTTTTTGCTTCTTTCTATATATCTGTAAATGTGTTTACATGCTTAATATTTGATGAGTAAGATGCAGTTTCATGAGCATAATTTTTTACTTCAGACTTTTGCAGCGTTTCAAATATTTGTAAATGTTTTACAAAAATTCAAGTAAATTAACACTGAATATTTAAAGTAACCTTCTCCTGTTACTTGCATTTTATGTTGCAAATATTAACGTAATATTTAAAATTATTTAAATGTTAAATATTGTTAGTGCAGTTTCATAAATGTAGTACCTAAATACCAAAATGTCAGTGAAATTTCTCTAAACACTGATTATACTTGTTTTTAAAATAATAGTGATTTTGTTAATGTAAGATCTAAGGTCTAATGCGTTTTGTGTATCTTGGAATCCTGAATTGAACTGCATGATTTTTATCTACTAAGGTCTACTGTGCAGAAATGTTCAATGTATTTACCATTTAAGGTATTTTCACAATACTGTTGTAGATTTAATAAAATGTATTCAATAAAATGTGGCAGTATGGCTTGAGTGTTTAATATATATATATATAAAAATGTTTTTTTTTTTTTTTTTTTTTCTTTTTTTTTTTTTTTGGGGCAACGGGGAATAAACAATACAGTGAAGTTGCTTTACTAATATAAATTTACCAAAATACATTTTTAGTTTAGGTAATTTATTTTCAATTGTTTTAACGAATTATTTCTCATTGAGCCAATGTTAACAGACTATTGCTACAATTGATAAAATTACATTTACAGAATTTGACTTGGGCCAATTGAAAATTTTAGATGTGACCAGTCACTAGAAAATTTTGAGTTGGGAAGATTATAATTTTTTTACAGTGCTGTTGTTATTGATTCTATTTGGAAGTCTACCGGAAGTTAAGTTAGGTCCACTAAACGCGCATGCGCAGTAACGTTTGTTTATGTTGTTGCCGTTGAAACCGTCTATACAGTGGTACACAACTACACAGCTGGTGCCGGCAGTAAAATTTCAATGCAATTTCTGCATTGACATTTGGGGTATAAGCCATAAAAACGTAACCATACATAGTAGACTTAAAACCAGCTACGGCTGTACTAAGCGATAGTATATGCTCACATAAACGTAAAAGGATCATGGGGCACTAACCTTGTTTTGATATAAATGCCATTTATTCGCGATGTCTTGGCTAAGTACTTCATTACCCACAATCCTGAACAATCCCACAGTGTTGCTTCTGATTGGTGGAGCCATAGACAGTAGGTGGAGCTCGTGTAACCATCTGGTTAAACCCCGCGAAGGTCCGTGAAGACTGATGATCATTAATAAAAAAATAAAATAAAAACCTGTAGCGTTTTTGCACGGTAGACTTATCAGTGCAATCATGATCTCCTTGGCTGCCATGAGAGTTTTGCAGGGAGGTTGGTAAACTTAGCTAGGCTACTGTAGCCTTCATATGGTATGAGTCATATCAAACATTTTATAATGCCACTGTCAAAACAAAATTTAGCCTCGGCATACCTTTTTGTGCATTTACTGAACATTTGTGTAACGGCAACGACGTGTTGACGACTGAGCGATGATTGCAGTCTGGTACAAAGCACTGCACCATGTTGCTGACGTTATTGTTAACCACTTTCACACACGCACACAATATATAAAATACACGATGATAAATATAAAAATCAATACACAATACCTATATAAAAAAACTATTTATTTACACGATTGTAAATTCACTACATTCAGTATATAAAATAAAATTCACTGGAGGAAAAAGTTCGCGCGAGCAGCCGTCATCAAGATTTGGAAGTCGCTCAAAAGGCTCGTTGCCTCGTTCGCGGTTGTGGCTTCAGTCGAATTCAGTGAGGCGCGGTGGTTTATGGGATGAGTAGTTCCTGCGCTCAAAATGAAAATATGTACACAGTCTTGTACCTTTGACTTTTTTTGGATTTTCTCTTAATTTTTTCACTCTAAATGATATGTTATATGCTTATGAGTTCAGCCGTAGCTGTTTATCCTCACACATGCTCTAAAACTCTTTAGATATGGATTTTTCCGAAAGTCAATGGGAGAAATGAATGCGAAACTTCCGGCACCAGAGCCCTCTCGGGGATGTGGGCGGGACTGTGATGCTCTATTGTGGCTGCGGTGTTTCACGTGACAAATATGACGCGTTGCCATGGAAACATTAAGGGGGGGACTTTCTAAAATAACTGTGGCCTTGAAAAATCTCTCTCTGTAGTCAGTTAGAATATTTTAAACTTAAGTGTGATTCAGTGCCAAATCAAGGAGACTGCAGCTCTTCTAAAAAGGTATAGGACATGATCTATCATCATTACACTGTTTAAAATTTGCTAGTCTCTGGTTACCTGCAGTTGCATATGGAGTGTTTTAGGAACGCTGTATTTAAAAATCTGTCATTGCAAAGCGAGATCTCAGTGTGTATTAATCATTGATGGTGTAATAAAGTTAAGCCCCCTTAAAAATTTCACATGCCCCCTCAGTAATTTAATCCTGTAGCCAGGCCTGAACCGAGAGGACACTGGTTTTCCATTGCTAAACAAAACTTTGTTTACTTCGCGTATGACAAATAACACAAGTGAGAGAAAAGGGTTTATAACGTCTGAAATGTAGATATTATTCTTACAAAAACCCATGAATTCAGCAGGCCTTTATTCACTCCAACCCCCACCCTCCCCCAGAGCGGTGCGAGGCACATTTACTATGAATGCGCGTGCTTAATTTTACGACTTGTGGACTGGTAAACTGCAACACACGCTGACTGCAATGATAGCCAGGACGATTTTTAATATATCTCCGACTGGATTCGTCTGAAAGAAGAAAGTCATATACACCTAGGATGCCTTGAGGGAGAGTAAACACAGTCCAATTTCTATTTTTGGGTGAACTAACTGCTTATTCGTTGAGAACCACGGGTTTAGATCATCATGTTTAAAAATGTAACGTTAAATAAACATGAAGTTTAAATAAAAGGCAACCCTAGGACATAAAAGTGCTGTTGAAAAAAAACGCCCTTACATAACTCCCATTTCTAATGTTTAGAGTTTAGTTTAATACATAGTTTATCAATGAAGGGATTGACTAATGTGTGATGCAATCTATTCGTTTACAATTAGCTTAGCAGTTTCATTCTGGTACACGCAGTATCTTTTAATAAGATTCACATGTATACTAATTGAAAGGTATATTAACACGCATAAATACAATTATAAACATAAATAACAACTCACCATCTATAACGTTTTTATCAGAGTAAATATCTGTTGCAAAATTTCGCCCGACACCTCCAAACCACACCACCAACTGCGCATTTCTTCCGGGTCCAATAATTGATACGGTGTCGTTGCATCATGGGAAATGTAGTTCTCTTGCGTAGTGACGTTACGCGTGAGGCTTCGACGCTTTTATCGTATGGAGAACGTAAGGTACTTTTAGAGGAATCTGGGCATGATACCGTATCAACCAGCAAGTCAGGGCCACGTTCAGCCCCGACAAAAACGGTTCAAAACTTTTTTTTTTTTTTTAAACGGAAACGGTGGTGCGTTGAACACCCTGTTGTGATGTCCAAAAGTTGCAACTATGGCAGGTGAGAAGGACATTCTTTGTGTTCTTTTTGAAGAATTTTCGGAGCTTGATGAAATTTATAAATTGTATAAATACGTGTTTAATACTGCAAAATACGCTTGATGTCACTGCCCTAGCTGTCCAGAATAAAATAGATAACCCCAATCGAGTGAAGGGATTTGTGGAAATTGAGTTCCTAAATATTGTGATTCGTGATCTGGTATAGGATGATCCATTTCTTACCTCCGAGACTGTGTTATGATCTACCTTATTATTTGTATTGTGAGTATTGGGCTTATCATAACTGCTGATCACTGTTGTGCTATGATATTTTATTATTTACGATTATATAATCTTTTTTTATGCAAAAATTTTATAAAAAATGTACAAACAAACAAATACACAGGAAAGTGAGATATAAATACACTCCAATAAGAAGTAAACATAAAATAAAATAGACATTCTGGATTTGCATGTAAAATTATAGTATTATTGATAAATAAGTGCAAAAATAAACTTACATTCTTTTGGAAAAGTTGTCATAATACATCAAAAACTTGCTACTCTTTTTGTTCTTTGTAAGTCTTAAGCCCTATTCGGACGGGACTAGTTTTACAGGGGGTCGTTAGAGAAATCTGCGTTTCACAGACGTACTTGGTGATTTTAATCCCGTCCGAATCTGCCACGTCTGTGTTTTTCTCACACAACCACTGTGATAATTCCAGAGCAAATTACCTACCGTTTTTCAGCAAACTCAGTGATCCTCTGAGAAAACTAATCCCATCCAAATGCGAATGTCTGTGATTGCCGGTGATATTTTATTTCACAACGCGTTTCCTTGTGTGTTTTGGCCAACGTGAATTACCGTAGATGCTTTTCCCGCTTGGATGTTTCATATATTCTTAGCGGCAAATAAATAATAATAAAAAAAATAATAAAATCAAGAGCAAGATCGCGTAAACTGTTAATACCGGCTACTGTAATATCAGCATCAGGAAGATTACTCACGCTCATTTATGTACTCAGTTACATAATGTTTTAATTACATTTAATTAAAAAAAAAGGAAAACAAGTTAATCTAAAGGAACCACACATTAACATGGTTTTGTTATACTAGCCATTTAGTATTTGTTGTTTAATAACACTAATGGCAATCATTCTGAATGAATGCAATGCATGCACACAGAGCGCGTGATCTGTGACGCCCAGATGCACAAATCAGACCCTCCCACCTCTGTAATAAACACAGAGATGTTAGTCTCGTCTGAATTGGTACATGAAAATCACAGATGTCAGGTGGTAAGAATCGAAACTCAAACGTAGTTTAGAAAACTAGTCCCGTCCGAATAGTGCTTAAGAGATGAAACAAGACAGTCCAATTCCACAAGAAAAAGGGGGAAAGACAAAGGAGACTTAAGCCATTTCTGTTTATGAATGAAGAATTTTGCATTCAATATAAGAAAATTAACAACATATTCAACAGATAATAGCTTTGGATTTTCATAATAAAAGATAACATCTTTGAGGACAAAGGTATGGGACACATTTGTAAGGTTAGAAACGTAGGTGCTTAAGTCAACCCATAATTTGTTGGTAACATCGCAATCAAAAAACAAATGGACACCTGTTTCCTCCACAAAACAAGCAAGATTCATCGACATTAGAATATTTTGAGATAGACAGATTAATGGGGTAAATTTTATGAAGGATTTTATAATGGATCTCCTTAACCTTATTTGATATGCAAAATTTACTTGGCAGGAGCCAGGACTTCCTCCAATTTATATTTGTTATAAAGGAACCCAAATAAAATTTCCCTTTTGGAACAATCTTTCTCTTTGTCTGAAATATTTTGCAGATATCTATTACATTTCCGATCTAAAATACCAATACCCCCCAAACATAAAGCCAGATAAACGCTGTTGCCTTTACTGAATTTAAGGTGACTTGAAATTATCTGAGTTAAACCTACTGGGATGGCTCTCATCAACTTATTATATTCCTTTGGTGGGACTGGAAAAATATGAAGGTTCATAAATTGTTCGTAAGTTAAGATATTACCAAACTTGTCAAACACAGATAGAATAGAGTTCAGGTTATTATTAAACCATCTAGAAAAAAGAAAAAAAGAGAGATTTATTTCTAACCATTATATCAGCATTATTCCAAAGGAGAACTTTATGGGGGGAGAAACCATAGACAAAACACAATTTCCAGGAAAGAAGACATTGATGATTGGTCAAATATCTTATTTGGGATGAAAAATCACAGTGACATTGGATTTACAAGGCATCTTTTCAGCCAGTTTCCTTTAAAAGGTGTTTACAGTGTCTGCAAAGTCCAAAAAATCAAGGCCACCTTCACTTCTGGAGTTAGCGAGCACATCCATCTCTTTTTAACTTGTAAGGTATATTTTTCCAAATAAAATCCAAAAATATTTTATTAATTTCCTTTATAGCTTTATCGTTGACAAATTAAGAAATAGTTGAGAGAGCCCTTCAACTTTAGATAAAATAACTCTACCATATAATGTAAGATCTCTCTGAAGTCAGATGTTAAAGATCTGTTTAGTTTTTATCATTTTATCAGAAAAATTTTAATGATGTCTACTGATTAAATTTTTTGTGATATGAATATCTAAATATTTTACACTTTTTAACTAGGATGCCTCCTAAGACTATATCATCCATATCATGAATTGACATAATTTCACATTTCGAAGTATTAAGTTTTAGACCTGAAGCACATGAGAATTGTTCAACCAAATCCTGAACTTTTGGTAACTGACTTTTGTCCTGCAAAAACAGTGTAGTGTCATCTGCTAGCTGTGCTATTTTGTACTCTCTGTCAAAAATTGAAATTCCTTTTTAAACATTCATCTTGTTTAATTCTTAGACAGAGTAACTCTGTGGCTAAAAGAAATAAAAATGGGGAGATTGGACAGCCCTGTCTGACTCCACGATATATTAAACCTCTTAGAAGTGTCAAAGTTTTTAATTACTGTTAATTAAGCTGTTAATGCCTCTATAAAACATGGATACAGTCTCCATACATGCTTTACCAAATCCAAATAATTCTAGAGTACGAAAAAATTTATTTGTGTTCTATGAAGTCGAAAGCTTTATGGAAGTCAAGAAAAAGTATGAGACCATCAGAATGAATTAAATCAGAATAATCCAGCAAGTCCAGTACTAATCTTATGTTGTTAAAAATGTGACAGCCTTTCATGAAACCAGATTGAGATTCTGAAATGATATTGTCTAAACCATAACTTAATCTTTTAGCATAGACAGAGGCTAATATTTTATAGTCTAATGTTAACAGAGTAATAGGTCACCAATTGTCGATTATTAAAGGATCCTTGTCTTGCTTGGGTATAAGAGAGTCATATCCTTGTCTTGCTTGGGTATAAGACCGTCATATCTGGTAATTTAATAAACTCCCAAAAATGGAGATAAAATTCTACCGAAAGCCCATTGATCCCAGGGGATTTACCTTTTTTCATTTTATGTAGAGCTTGCTTGATTTCATCAATTGATAAAGGAGAATCACAAATTTGACTATACTCTCGATCAATAACTTTAATATGGTGTTTAATTAAATCAATACATTTCTCATAAATATTATGGTTGAAATTAGAGGTATAAAGAGTGCTATAAAAATTTGCAACAAAATTATATATTCGTTTTTGGTCTTTAGAAATGACTCAATCAATGTTAAGTGCAGAGAGAGCTTTCCTCTGACCATTCCTTTTTTCCAGAGCAAAAAATAACTTGAATTTCTTTCCCCCTCCTCCAACCATTTAGCACGAGTCTTTGTATATGCACCTTTAGCCAAATCTAAGTAGGCTTTATCAAGCTCCCAATTTAACCTTTTTATTACTTAATTTTCCTCTTCTGTAATTTTACTTTTAGTCAATAATGCATTAGGTTTGTTAACCAACTATGAATCAGTTTAATGTTTAATAGTATTTTCTTGTTTGATTATAGCATAGGGTGGTGCAAAAAAATTGAATGCGATTTTCATGCACATCTCATCAGTAAAGACACTCCTGTAATTAGAAGTATATCTCCAGCATGTGCGTTCAGATCAGGGTTGCCAGGTTTTCAAAACAAATCCTGCCCAGTTGCTTCTCAAAACTAGCCCACAACTAGAACAATCACACTTCCAGAAGGTTCCCAGATAAAAAAATTGCTTCCCGGGGTTAAAATATGTTTTTTAACAGGGTTGCCTTGGTAAAATTCGCATTTTAGGGGCTAAATATCACATTATTTGTATTGGGGTCGCTTTGACATGCAAAACAACCTCAGACTTGGCAACACCGGTTGGCATTTACTACACCGAGCCGTTATTCACTGACAATCTACACAAAATCGATGTTAAAATTGTAGGCGATTCTTTGTCGACTTTGAAAACGATTTTGTGTTAGTTGTCGGTACACTGCTAACGTGTAGACGGCTCTGTGTAGTAACTGCCGCTCCACCTGAACCAGTGTTGCCAAGTCTGCGATTGTTTTTCATGTCCGCGGTTTGAAGCAACCCCAATACCAATAATGTGATATAGCCCCTAAAATGCGAATTTTACCAAGGCAACCCTTCCAAAAAATTTATATTTTAATCCCGGGAAGCAATTTTTTTCGGGGAAACTCCCGGAAACGCGATTGGGCTAGTTTTGGACTAGTTTTAAAAAACAACTGGGCAGGATTTGTTGTGAAAACCTGGTAACCCTGATCTGAACGCACGTGCTGGAATTATACTTCTAAGTACAGGAGCGTCTTTACTGATGAGATGTGCATGAAAATCGCATTCGATTTTTTGCACAGTCCTATTACAGCAATAACCCATCTGCCTTCATCAGAGCTCAGAGTTTCTAAAACGGTCCCATTAAAACGGTGTAACATAATAGCAGTTCCCGCCGAGTGATTGCTGCCATGACTAAAGAAAATTGAGTTTCCCCATTGATTCCTCCAAAATCTAACATCTGTTTCCCCTGAGTGAATTTATTGAAGAAAGATAAGATCAGCTGCAATTCTTTGACAAAATAAAATAATGGCTTTTCTTTTTAAACCGTCCCGCGAGCCTCGAACATTCAATGCTACAACAGACAACGATTTGAACTTGTACTCCATAAGAAGAACCACCAAACAATTTAAACAAAAACAGCAAAAAATAACTTTCTTTAGCTTAACCCTAAATGTAAAGGGAGAGGTTGTTAATAACCTAAAAAAAATACAATGACTTAGGATGAAAAACAATTAAAGAATAAAAAAACTTCCATGTTATGTTACACACAGCTTTTTGTATGTTTTTATGCAGATACTGTTGTTAACCGTGTTATGCGTTTTAGAGTGCTGCATGAGAAAAGAAGCCAGTTTGTTGTCAGTTAGACATTTGCAGCCTCTGGCAGCACCCTAAATCATGTCACGGATGCAACGCAGTGAGAAGAGGATTATGATCGATCTTGCCTTACCATCCGTTCGTTTCGGTCCTAGACGGTGAGCAACATCGAGACTGTCCTATAGCCCATCTCAAATTCCAGGAGCAATCTTCTTTAGTATATTAAGAACCACGCTTCGGAAATCCTCTCCATCTTTATTCGCAATCCCGTGCAACTTCAGACACCATTCCAACTGTAACGGCTGCATTCCTGTACACTTGCTTGCTCTGATTTGTTATCCTTTCTTAAAGAGTGGATCTCTGATTCCAGATGATTAAGAGCCTCTTTGTGAATGGCGACATTCACAAGACATCAGTTTCAATCACTGAAATCTTTTGAAAAGTCTTGTCGTGCTTTTAAGCCAGCTCGCGTATTGCAGCCAAGACTTTCTCATTACTAATTTCACTAACGTAAGATTCCGCGTGTTAAGATTTTTTGGCAGCTGGCTTCTGAGGAGTATTCGGAAGGGCAGCGACAATAACCTCATTATCAAAGTTTGGACATGAGTCAAACCATTGTAACTCTCTCGCTGTGACTTCAGTCCTGTGCTACTACAGACCGATGCTGAATCCTCAAACTGATCAACCATTTATGGTATTGAACAAAAAACTTTGATAATATGAGTATCGAAAATTTTTTTTATCTTTCGGCGCCAAATTTCGGTTCCAAAAGCCAAGCGGGCATTTTTTATTTTTTTTATTTTTTATTTTTTTTTGTCAAGCGACTGTGTCTGTGTGAGCTTGTAGCATACGTGCATGTAAGGACCTAAATTCGCCGTAAATGGCTGTCCACCACCACGTGACGTGATGGGGAGGATGTCTGAAGATACTCGCAGTCATGCAACACAAGTGTAGTTGTTTTTGCATGCAAGCTCCGAGCACGCACAAATTGTTTAAAACGCTTGAATCAGCAAGATTTAGAAACAAGTGCAAACGATCAGCTACGATCCGTTTCACCCCTTCAAGCGATTGAACAACGCGAATCAAGTTACGAATTTTACATCACTATTCACGATAGCCCATCGGACTGTAAAACACAATAGCCCCGGGACGTGGGGCCAATGATTTTGCGAGCACTGCAGCTCAGATCTATCCAGTTTGTGAAACACTGGTTTCGTTAAACAAAATAAATGATTATTTTAAAAGACTGAATCATCGGTCCACTAATCGGATCATGAACTTGTATTACCGAGCCAAAGATTATCTATTATTGAACATCTCGAATGAATAAAGACTTCAAGTTCATCTGTAAAGCACATAAAGCTATCGTTTGAGTTCATAAACTAATGTAATAAATTTTGCCACCGCTAGGGGCCACTGGTAATGCAGACTAACACCTATTCTGCCACCACCTTTAATTTCAACCCGGTCTGGTCCGGGAGGAGCACTCAAAACACTCAAGACCAAGAATTATCAAAGAATACACTTTTTATTAACTATAGCAGCCATTTGGCATTGTCTCACTAAAATATCCTGATTACACACACTGGTCATATTTCATTAAACCGTGACACACATTTAAAAGAGAACCCAAGTACTCACTCCAAATTCACAGCACACAATAAATTAGGTGAAATCTCATACACAGCACACTTAATTAGAAACTCCAAACCTAAATCACATGCTCTATATGAAATAACCAGCACAGGCAATCAACATAATTCAGGAGGACAGTAATCACAAATGACTGAGTACAACAACAACCCACACAACTCTGTAATAATAAAATAACTTCGGACTTCCCTGTCCACGTCCAACGACACCCGGCCGTCACTGTGAGGACTCAACCTTCCCCTCTGCGGAAATGCTGAGAAGGTTTCTTTCAAACAGCCTGCCAAGTCCACCTACACTCGCTTCCCTATGTATCTAAGTTTACCCCCCACTGTCTACCTCCGGGCCAATAAGTGGGACCCCGGTTTTCTTCACGCCGGTGGTGCTAGCCAACCACGAACGCAACGGATCCCTTGCTTTTGTGAACCCAGCAGGCTTAACAAACACAGCGTCTCAGTCTCTTTCACAGTTCATTATTAGGCATCATTTTCCCCTCCCCCGTATTTAAAAGCCTCCCAAAATTTTTCATTGTCCACAGGTGTACTTGCAGACATCGTTCCTTCCGTGTTTGTCAGTAGCAATGACGTCACACTAGGGGTGTGACGGTTAGTATATAACCGTGAGACCGGCGGTTATAGTTGAACACCGTCATTAGAACTCTATAACCGCCAAAACCGTGTCATTAAAATATTTTTTACAAACATTTTTTTATCAAAAATCATTTTCATTTTTTAGATAGGATCATAAGATGCGCAATATATCGTCAGACATGATATTTACCACTTCATTAAATTTTGCTTTGTAGAAAACCTCTTTAAAACTAATTTCGTTTTGTACAAATTTTATCTTAATTTTTATAAATGTTTCATCAACCAATTGCATGTATTTTAATAAATAAAAAGCAAATATAGCAGACAATGATAACCGTGACATGGAAGCACCAGCGCGCCGTGTTCACTTGCACTGCACTGTGAACTAGAGCGCATCTCATCATAAATGAAACTCAGCGTAGGCCTATGCCTCATACATTAGCATTAAATATCTTTGCTGCATCCTCTCTAGAACAGGCGGGTGCGGCTTTGAAATTTGCTCAAAAAACTGGCGTGGATGATGAGTTTTGTGACACATCTCCTTAATAAACGGAGGTTTGAAATCTCTGCCCCTTTACCGATCAGAGCGTGCACTGACACGGAGTTAACCCGTTATCTCCATGAACAACCAACTGACTCTACGGCAGATCCACTAGCATCGTCCTCGAGTCCTTAAACAGATCAGTCGTAATCCTTGAACCACACTGGGGGTTTACGTGTTCTGTAGATCCAGCAGCTAAGGGAGGTTCTCTCACTAGGACCGGAGACACCGGGGAGCAACCACTGTCCACAACTGGAACTTCCACTGAATCCAAAGACACCTCAGCCTCAACAGAAAGCTGCGATGTTTGAGAGTCGCTGATAGCAGTCGGCAGCCGATGTGATTCCAGCAGCAGCAGATGGCCTAACCGACTGAAACCCCTCGGTGACACTGGTAGAAGCTGATGAATAGACACCCCCACCAGCAACAGGCAAATCAGGTGGCCCTGATCGTCGAAACACCCAGCTAGACCCAAAGCTTGGACCCCTTTCTTTCTTCCCCCTAATTGGGGCAGATGTAGTCTTATGGTCAGCTTTGGCTGTTGTATGGCCACGCGTAGACTCTGCAGCCATAGAAGAGACATAAGGTTTCAGTTGATTAACCCCTTTACGTGCAAACATCGCCGGCGGCCCCAGTTTATTATTGTTTCACTTTCACAGCACATTAAACATAACTGTCTTACTTCATCTGGACAAACTGTGCATCAATTGAAAGTTTAAAGACTCTAGCTTCGATATTTGACCAATATTTTGATAAAACATTGTTGCAGTGACAGATATTTAGTGATTTATGTCAGGAGTGCAAAATAATAAATCCGTATTATGCCACATTTTGAATAGAAATTCACCACTCACTCATATTCAGACACATCAGCAGCGGTTTATTTGTGTTCACATACACTCAATGAACAGCGTCAATAAGGATTTATAGACCAAAGATGCATATCTGCGGAGATATATAGATATATTTACTGATGTTTACTTAATATTTCTTCAGACAGAATCGTCATTTCTATTCATTTTCCACGGATTTACGCGATCTGATGATAAACAGCCTCTCCCATCAATCTGTAGCTGTGTCCAAATTCAGGGTCTGCATCCTCCTTAGGATCCTTCCTACCTGGTTGAAGGAGGATGGGTCCTCCGACGACCGCAAAAACCGGAAGTCGGTGTTTGTGAATTTGGACAGCCTACCCTTCTTTCAGTTCCCTCCCTTACCCGTTGCTCATATCCTGTCGCCTAGCAACCGTGACAGTGCTAAGCAAGACGCGGGTGTGAAGAGCTCATCGTTCTCTCCGCGGAGCTTTATAAACACTTCTGTCTGCTCTTTCGTCCTTAGAAGCGTTAAAAACAGCTTCAATCACTAACAAATAAGCTGTGTGTAAGGAGCTATTCACACAGGCAGTAAGGAAGAAGCTAGTTTACGAAAGTAAACTTTTTTTTTTTTTACATACACGTACAAATGTAAAAAAAACGCTAAAACAAAATGCCTAACTAGAAAACCACTGAAAATATATATTTTTGAAAAGCCAGTTTTTAAAAAACACCGAAAATAATACTCCTCCCCCACTCCGCTACCGCTCGCTTCGTCCTGCTGAAAAGAATTATAGGATAGGTAGGACGCGAAAGGATCCACCACACCCATCCTTCCAATTCGGGGAAAAGGAGGACGCATTTGTGGGCCACATTTGAAGGATCCTACGAATTTGGACAGCCTTCGTCGCGGCGCTGTGACGTAACATCCTTCAAATGAGTCCTCCGAAGGATGTAGACCCTGAATTTGGACACAGCTTGTGTGTGCGTTTGCAGTGCTGTCAGCTCGTGCTGTGTGTCACTCAGACTCCGATTGGGCCTTCCCAATGTCAATCTTAGAGTGTCATAACCGGACACTGCCACATCGTGTCACATGCTTCCTGCACACTTCCTGGTAGTTATCTGCCCAAAACAAAACTGAAACACCTCTGTACACACGAAATATCCAAATAATAAACCCGCGATTACGATAGTAAAGCTTGGTATGAGAATTTCTTGAGATCTGGGGCGTTTTTATAAAAAAAATTGAAAATGTACATCGGAAATGCTAACTTGTGCAGCGATGAAAAAGGCTACAAATAATTTTTGTCTCAATAATTTACGTAAGGTCGTAAGAAAATGTTTTGTTGTATTTTTATAGTAAGACTTTTGATAAATAAGGGCTAGATGCAAACAGAGACTGAAGTGAGATCGCTGCTTTGTGTCTTTTGTAAAGCCTGAAAAACCACAATCAAGGCTAATAAAGGTGGAATAAAAACAAAAGAACAATGATAAAAGAATAATGCGGATAATGTGTCATACCTGGCGGAGGTGTGAAAGACTCGTTTGGTGAGAACAATACAACAATGAATCAGGGAGTTTTGCAAAGCCAACACACATACAAAATACACAGGAGAGTTTACATGTGAGATCTTACAGGGATGACAAGGGCCATAAATCAATCTGATTAGCCTTCTCTAAAAACACACATGACATGGCATTAGAAAATATTTAATAAAATTCTCAGTTTTACAGACTCGATTATGAATTTTTTAATGAAGTTTTGGAAGACTACACTGTGTTTTCAAACTCATTTCCTACATCAACAATTTTTAAAATACATTTAAAACATATGTTTTTAATATTTTTATTTTTGTTTTTATGTTTGAGCTTATATACCTCTATTATCATAACAGTCTGAGTGATTCTGATTCCTGAACAGTAAACTTTAAAGGGGGGGTGAAATGCTATTTCATTCATACTGAGTTTTTTACACTGTTAAAGAGTTGGATTCCCATGCTAAACATGGACAAAGTTTCAAAAATTAAGTTGTACGTTTGAAGGAGTATTTTTGTTCCCAAAATACTACTTCCGGTTTGTCACAAGTTTTGGAAAGTTTTTTTTCGAGTATGGCTCTGTGTGACGTTAGATGGAGCGGAATTTCCTTATATGGGTCCTGAGGGCACTTTTGCCGGAAGAGCGCGCACTCCCGTACAGCTAGGCTGAGCAGCACAGACATTTCACTGATCAGAGCGATTCACTGATCAGAGCGAGGGCGTCGCGAAAAGTCAAAAAATAATTGTGTTTTTGGGTTCCAGGGCAAGACAACCATGCCTAGATTACCAAAAAAAATATCATTAAGGGACCAGTGGATGGAGTTTATTTTTACAGAGCATCAACGGAGTTGTGCAAGTGTTTTTGTTTGTTCCCTGCATTTCGAAGATGCTTGTTTTACAAACAAGGCCTAGTTTGATGACGTATCGTTTATTTCTTAAGGATGATGCAATCCCAACGAAAAAGGGTCACGATCGTGTGTTGGAACCGCAGGCGGTGAGTAAAACTGCTTAAAATATCTCTGCCTCCTTGTTAGTGCGTCCCCTCCCATGCCGGAGACCCGGGTTCGAGCACCGCTCGGAGCGAGTCGTTGCTGCTACTGCTCTCGTTCAGTTTCAGCCTCCGGATCTCATTCTGGATCATACATAAACGGCTGAATCTGACTGTAAGCCATGGTTTGTTTTGGATGATGGTTTTTCCCTCATGATAATGTCACAGCTTCCACATGCTCTCAACACAAAAGCCTACTGGTGCTCGTGATTCTTTAGCTCCGCCCACACGTCACGCCTCCAGCGGCTCGTGTTTTTCCGGGAAAAATCGGTACAGACTATCTTTCTCTTATGAATATAATAAAACTAAAGACTTTTTGGAGTTATGAAGGATGCAGTACTACTCTATAGGTACTCAAGATTAACAGGATATTGAGTGAAAACGAGCATTTCACCCCCCCTTTAAAGTGTCAGCTTTGTGAACAAAGGTTGATTATGTATCTAGTCAGAAAGAATCATGAGCAGAAACCTTTATATTTTGGGTATGTAATTTCTGTCTCCATGCCAAAAAAGTGGGGTTACTAGTAAGGGGTTAAAATGCACCACTTGATCTATACCTCCAGCCTCTGGCTGTATCTGATACAACACTTCAGAAACCCTTTCCAAAACCCTATATGGGCCCTTAAACCCTTTCTGCAATTTTGGACTCACCCCTTTCTTCCTGGCCTTATTCTTTAACCATACCAACTCCCCCACTGAATAATACTGAAACTTGGCTTTAAAGTCAAAATACCGCTTTTGATGTTCTGAGGCTCTAGCCTGATGACTTTTCACTGCCCCCACTACTGTGGCTTTCAGCTACCCCCTTCACATACTCATTCACAGTTGCAAATCGCTCTTGTCCATCTACATCAATCATGATGTCAATCGGTAAAACCATCTCCTGACCAAACAAAACTTTATATGGGGTAAAGCCAGTACTGGAATGAACACTACTTCTATAGGCAATCATCACATAAGGCAAAAGGACATCCCAATTCTGTTGATTGTCATCAATATAGAAAGACAACATAGACAGCAATGTACGATTAAACCTCTCAATCATTCCATCTGACTGAGGTTGATATGAAGTTGTCCTGGTCTTATTAATGCCTAGCAACCGACACAATTCACCAAACAAATTTGATTCTACTACCTTTCTGGCTCTTCAGTTTTAGTATCAATCTCAACTCTGGGTCACTGTGCTGGGCTCTGGTCAACACATTCGGTCCTCCTTCCACCTCCCCTATTTCATAATTCAATATCTCTCCCTGTTCCATAACACCACTCTGAGGTGCAGGTTCTACTTCTACATAGCTAACAGATGTAACACTAATGAGCTGATGGTATTTCAGCCATCTGTTCCATACTAGTGAATCCTGACACTTAACACATTCGGAACTCAAAAGACCAGAACGTGAGTAAACAAGGACCTTTGTTGTTTACATAATTCACCATTTTGGCCGCCCTGAAGTCGGCCACATCCTGCCTTGCGTGACAGTTATTTACGACAAGAAATTCCAGAGTCACGTGGGCGAGCCTCAAAGGAGACACTAAACCAACCACATTCCTGAACACAAATGAAACCTTTCGTATAAGTCCCTTACTTTCATCGTTATTAATAATATGTATTTTGAATATGTTCTGTGTGTACCATATAATTTTTCTAGCGTATAAATTGGAATTGTTTCTCCTCACCAACTTTCTCAAAGAGAGCCATGGGCTGCAACCCCCAGTCCCTTGCAGCTCGTAAAATTTTACGACCACACAGGACTACACAGGACAGGAAACCTAATCCTTACAAAAGAATGGTAAAATGTACTCAAATGTAGTCTTAATGTGTATATTATTGATTTTGCGGTGCATTAGAGGTTTCCCATATAAATTGGGACTATCTGCAGTGTTATCATGTGTTAATCAAATCTTTAAATATGTGTAATTCTGCATCCTCTCATCTTCTCGTTCTTGGTCCTCAGACACGCTGCTCTCCTGTGCGACCCTCTGCGCGGCCTCGTGCCGCACTCATTTCAGCCCCCCCTCAGCACAGGGGCTGAGAGAAAAAGCCATTTTAATGGCTCCTTTGGAAGCTTTCGTTTTTGTTGTTTCTTTTCTTTACTAAGTTTATTCAACTATTCGCCTCTCCACACAAGGAAGACGAATTCTGGAACATTGTTTGTTGAACCTTTCGAATACCGCGCGAGGACAGAACAAAGGACCATGTGCTACACGCTCACGCCAAGATCATGCGCAGCGTGCACGCGCGTCACATGGCCTCCAGGACCACGCACGCTGTTTTCAAAAGGAACAGCGCGCAAAGCTCACACGCTCGACGCCGATCTCACGCCACGCACACTGGGCCATGCAAGTATCAGTTTTCTATGGAGATTTAAATGCTGCTTTAAATTGTTGCTATGATCTGATTGTTGTTGGCCTCCAAAAGTTACTGACTATGATTTCCATTCCTGAGCTCCTTATGTGATCTCATTCTATTCTCTCTCTCTCTCTCTCTCTCTCTCTCTCTCTTTTATTTGGATTCCGTTATGTCTTGTATAAAGCTTACTGTTTGTATTGTCGTACGCATATTTACTCTGTGTGAATTGTAGTTTGATGTATTACTAGTTGATTTATTAAAAACCTTATACTGACGATTGGCTCGGACTCCACCCCACTTACATTACGAGTCACTGAGATGTCTGATCTTTAGCTACAAGCTTTAAATTTAGAAACTAATTTATCATAAGGATAGGATAATGTTTTCATGGCCAGAGAATATTTTTCCTTGAATTATAAGGCATGATAACTTTATTGAAAATTGATAGGTCAACAGTGGTTTGCTGGACAAACCACTGTTTGATTTGCAGTAATTTACAGTAAGAGATCACAATAATTGGTATGAAGAATGGAATATTGACATATTAATGAGTAAGTTACAGTGCCCTGTGATTATTTATTGGTATAGGCAATTGAGCTATTTTTCATAATCAATCAAATTTAATGTAACTGTCATCTGAGATATAAATTAATCATATTCCTGATTAATTATTCAAATTCCCTATATATCATTTGAGTTAATTATTCTGTAAAACTCATTGTTGTTACACAGAGCTAGCCATAACCTCCCCAGAATAAGCAGGTAATCTTGATAGCGCATCAGCATTAATGTGCTCTTTACCTGTTCAGTGTACGATTTTATATTGGAAAACAGCTAGCTGTTTCAACCACCGGGCCAACTGGCCTTCCAGGCCCTGGAAATTATGCAACCAACGAAGAGAATTATGGTCCGTTCGCAGCAAAAACTCTTTCCCTAGCAGGAAATGTTTGAAATACTTGGTAAAAGTAACCAGACTAAGAAGTTCTTTCTTGGTAGTGGCGTATTTACGTTCTTGTTTACTCAGGGTTCTACTTTTATATGCCACCACTTGTTCTAAACCATCAACTTCCTGTGACAAGACAGCCCCAATCCCCATGTCACTGGCATCTGTATCCAGAATAAAGGAACGCTGCGGGTCTGGATAGGCTAAAACTGGAGCAGTAGTAAGACATGCTTTTAACTTCTCAAAAGCAACCAGGCAACCATCATCCCACTGAAATTGCTTCCCCTTTTCTGTAAGCCGATGCAATGGTCTAGCCAACTCAGCAAAACCCCTCACAAATCGCCTATAATATGAGGCTAAGCCCAAAAAGCTTCGTACCTCAGTCTGATTTTTAGGGATGGGCCATGATTGTACAGCTTCCACTTTACTGGGATCAGCCATAACCCCCTCAGCTGAAATAACGTGACCAAGGTATTGCACTTTGGTAGCAAACAGATTGCACTTAGATGGTTTCACTTTAAGATTGGCAGCCTGCAATTTGGACAATAATTGACCTGACCGCTGAAGATGTTCCCTAAAATCTTTCCCGAAAACTATGATGTCTTCCAAGTAGACTAAACATGTGGACCACTGCAAATCTGCCAAAATCAAGTCCATAAGTCTTTGGAATGTACTTGGACTTTTGGACAGTCCAAAAGGAAGAACATTAAATTCAAAAAGCCCCTGTCTAGTTATAAAGGCTGTTTTAGGGTGATCTATAGGGTCCACTTCGACCTGCCAGTAGCCACTAGCTAAATCTAAAGTAGAAAACCACTGTGCATGAGTTAGGCTATCTAATGCATCGTCAATATGTGGAAGAGGATATGCATCCTTTCTAGTAACATCATTTACCTTCCGATAATCAACACAGAACTTCAATGACCCATCTTTCTTTCTCACCGGAACAACAGGAGCATCCCAAGGACTACAGGATGGTCGTATGATACCCCCTTCCTGCATCTGCTTCACATGATCTGCCACCTCCTGCTGCAAATGAAGTGGTACCCGACGAGGAGCCAATTTAATGGGCTTTGCATCCCCAGTGTCAATCTGATGTAGAGTCCTATGGGTCCGCCCTAAATCCGTGTCACTTTGACTAAAAACAGGAAGATAATCATTCAATAATTCTTGAACAGCTTGTAACTGTGTCGGTTCCAGGCCTCTATCATTCAGCCCCAGATTTTGTAGCAAAACTTCAGCGGTCCATGGCTGCTCAACTAAATCTTTCAGTGAACCCAGAGAATTGACTGCACTATCCCCTATCTGAACATCGGTAAACGAAGTTCCAATAGTCATCCCTTTTCTTAGGATAAGTTCCTCATTGGTCACATTAATAACCCTTCGCGGTAACATTCCCTTTTCCTCTCTACATAACACCCGGGCCACCAGAACTTCAGTAACCAATCTATCCGAAGGTTCCAGCATTCCTTCCAACCACTCTTGCCCCACTCCTTCAACACTACCAGGAATTATAACCTCAGTTGGGGGCACAATCACATCCTGCCTTGTTCACATTACCCAGTTGTAGGGGTAGGCTCTTCCCCATTAAGGTACAGCTTCTTGTATTTAAGTCAATCACGGCCCCAAATTTCTTCAAGAAGTCTGTGCTTAAAATGATCTCCTGCAAGGGGTATGTCAGCCACTAAGAAGTCTGTGGCCAAAGCCAACGCCTCAGTCTGACACACAGTTGACCATTTGCCTACAATATTCATCTGTCCCCCATCAGCTACAGACACCTTCCCTACATAGGGTACCAATTCAGAACCCCCATTTGTTGCCTTTTTCCAAAATTCTTTAGACACTACAGACACCTGAGCACCTGTATCTAACAACAAAACACAGGCTGTACCTCCCACTCTAGCTGATAAAAACACGCCAACACCCTGTTCACTACAAAAACACTAATTTGTAGGCCAGTCGTATAATCAGGGAGGGGGACAAGCATTTGGCCCTCTTTACTCGCCCCCTCTATTTTCCCTGTGCATAAGGACATGCTTTTCTCAAATGGCGATCACAACCACACTCCCAACATACATCCCCATGACCCTTCTGTCCCCGACTAAAACCCTGTAATTCAGAATGGGAAGGAGCCCTAAAAGAAGAGGCATTATTGACTTGAGTCTTAGTAAAATTTTGAACAGTAACCTGTAAAGTTCTAACTTCCTGGCGCAAACTCTCTACCGTTTCAAGCAATATAGCCATTTAAGTATCATTAGGATTGTTATTAGACACCCCACGCACCTTCATTTCTGGTGTAATCTGACTATGCTCTAACTCTCGAATAAGCTCCAATTCGGAAGCACTTTCCCCAGGTAATCGTCACCTAGCGGACAGACTTGCACGATTCCAGTCCTCACTTTCACAAGGATCAAAACACTTGCTCAGTGCTTCTTTTAGTTTGGCATAATTACTACGATCTTCTATTGTCAAATCACAGAATACATCTCTCGCTCTGCCAGACAGCAAAAGTGACATAAATTTCAATTTTGGATCCCCATTCCAATTATTCACCTCCGCAGCCATTTCAAATTTTCAGTGTGCTCCATTTTAACAATTTACCACCCAAAAAAAAAGGTATGGGTATATTACAATTAGATCAATCCCACCGCTGCCACCAGTGTAATAAATTTTGCCACCGCTAGGGGCCACTGGTAATGCAGACTAACACCTATTCTGCCACCACCTTTAATTTCAACCCGGTCTGGTTCGGGAGGAGCACTCAAAACACTCAAGACCAAGAATTATCAAAGAATACACTTATTATTAATAATAGCAGCCATTTGGCATTGTCTCACTTAAATATCCTGATTACACACACTGGTCATATTTCATTAAACCGTGACACACATTTAAAAGAGAACCCAAGTACTCGCTCCAAATTCACAGAACACAATAAATTAGGTGAAATCTCATACACAGCACACTTAATTAGAAACTCCAAACTTAAATCACATGCTCTATGTGAAATAACCAGCACAGGAAATCAACATAATTCAGGAGGACAGTAATCACAAATGACTGAGTACAACAACAACCCACACAACTCTGTAATAATAAAATAACTTCGGACTTCCCTGTCCACATCCAACGACACCCTGCCGTCACTGTGAGGACTCAACCTTCCCCTCTGCGGAAATGCAGAGAAGGTTTCTTTCAAACAGCCTGCCAAGTCCACCTACACTCACCTTTCCCCTCCCCCGTATTTAAAAGCCTCCCAAAATTGTTCATTGTCCACAGGTGTACTCGCAGACATCGTTCTTTCCGTGGTTGTCAGTAGCAATGACGTCACACCGTCAATAGAATCGTAATCATTACACTAGTATTTCATGCATGATTCGTATGGATCTGCTAACTGAATGCAAAGTGTGAGTTCTAGAAGAGTGTTTGTGTCTTGATGAGCATGTATTGCTCACTAGGAGTCGCTAAATGAACAGCTGTTGGTCTTCTTTTTTTTTATGATGTGGTGTGCTGCTGTGGGCCAGAATGTCCAGGGCCACTTTTTGGTCCCAGTCCACCCCTGAATGGTACACCCCTATCCAAAAAGCACAACCAGTTGTATTAATAGTGTTATCCTGAGTGTGAATTGTTACAAGAATTTGTTTTAATTAAAGTGAAAAATAAAAGTTTTGTGTTTAATTTATTTGTGTTGATGTTGAAATGGATTAGGAACCGGTATCAAAACTGAGGTTTCGAAATTCGCACCGGATCGAAAGATTTTGAACAATACCCAGCCCTACTAAGCAGTTGGTTATATCACCACTTCCAGTGTTGGGAAAGTTCACTTTCTACATGAACTAGTTCAAAGCTCAATTCACAAATTTTAAAATGAACTAGTTCAGTTCATAGTTCAAACTACAAAAGTTCACACAGTTCCAAAAATGAACTAGTTCATAGTTCTTTTTTTCCATATGTTGCTGCGAGCTATTATTTTTCAAAATTATTTCAACAGCCCATATAGAATCACAGACAGCAATTATTTTATCAGTTTTAACAATGAAGCTATGCGTCAGACTCAGATTTCATCTTCATATCCAATTTTGAATCCTTATCCAACCAGGGTTTACATTAGCATTGAGGGTACAGCACTTCCCCCTTGTTCCTTTAATGCTTTGTCTCCCATTCTCACCGACCTTGTCATAAACATCATAAAATTCTTTTAAATGATCATACGCCTGTTTTTTTTTGTTTTTTGATGACGCGTCACGCATGCGGCGGGCGGTGGTGCGACACTGGTGGCTGGTGTTGCCAGATCGGGTGTTATTCCGCTACATATTAAGACCCGTTTACTATGTGTTTCAGCCGTTATTATTTTAGTTATTTTGCCTTTGATGTAAATAGAAATGTACAAACAATATACTTGCTCTTTTGAATTTATTTTGATGTTAATTACACTTTTCAAGCTGTCTCACATACACGTTGCTGCTGATTGGGCTGACAAGTTTGACACACCCACCAAACATACTTTAATAATTAGGTACCTTAAGGGTATGAATTAATACTCTTAAGGTACTTTTATGTATAGTGTACTGCTACAGGTATCAAGCTTTTGTACCCAAAAAGGTAAAATTCTGGCCCTTTTTATGTGTGGCCAAGTGTGAGATTTCCCAGCCTGAAATTGCATCCCAGTCCGGCCCTGGCTCGAGTAGATCAGCAAGATGGTGGACCGGGCAAGCAGCACTTTCTAAACTCTCGTCAATCTGCCCTTAGATTTACTTGAACATTTTATGTTTTTATTAATCAAGATTACCCACTGTAAACCGAACATTTTAAGAAGTACCAAGAAACTTCCAAAAAGTTGAGGGCCACTGAGATTATATAGTGTAAAGTCAAGATACAAGCCATAGAAAAATAAATGCCATTTCTAGTAAAGGAAAACAATGAGCTGAAAGAAAAGATCATGCAGTTGAAATGCTACAAGAGACACTGGAACCTTAAAATCCACAAATTTAAAGAAAAAGACGACGAAAGCACCAGAGACGTCATCATGAGTATTCTGTCCAAATTGTCGCTGCCGTGGAATACTTAGATGGAATTTGTAGTGGATACTGCTCATTGGATTGGAAGGAAAGAAGAGGGGGGAGGCTGCCACATTATCATCCAGTTCTCCATGAGATTACACCAGGATTCCATCTGGAAATGTTCCGAAAACTCTGCAAAGACTTGGGGAGTCACTTCAAACACTACTATTGAAAAGCTGACAGAGAGGCTAACAAGATGGAAGGCCGAAGATGGAGCAAGCCAGGGTGGCAGGACAAAAACGTGTACTACAGAGGAGTAGTATCGGCTATATCAATGGTAACAGGGTTACTCTGTATTAGAAAGAACTTTGGACAAAAGCATGTCATTACTCTTGCAGCACAGGTTTGAGTTGTATACATCAATGTCTTGATGTAGGTTCAAATGATAGGTTCTCGTCTAACCTTAACCTTTGTTTATGCTTTTGTAACAAAATGTTCACTTTTGATTTTTCATTTAATGAAGTGTTAATTTGACAGTTAATTTGTTGGTATTTAATAATGATCTATACCTCTTTTCAACAGGTCAGGTTTGCCCCAAAAAACTCATCCAATTGTCTATGAAACCTATGTTATTCTGCCGGCACCACTTAGACATCCAGTCTTTGAGTGATGACAGTCTGCTGCTATGTATCTCATCACCACGGTAAGCAGGGAAGAGACCAGAGCATATTACAGTGTTTGACATCATACTTGCAAGTTCACACACCTCTTTAATGTTATTTTTAGTTACATCATTAATGCTGACGTGAATAACAATCTTAGTGAATTTACATTTAACATTAGCCAGACATAGACATTTTGAACACAGTTGGGGTTAGACAACACGTGTCAGGTCCTACTCATTGTCGAAATCATACTCTAGATTTAATACATGGAATTGATATTGGTGGTGTTGAAATTATGCAGCCAAGTGATGATATCACAGATCATTATCTAAAACTGTAAATTGCAGTATGATTGAATCACTTCTACCACAAAATGCTGCTTTGTAACTAATCTTCCTGATTTATCTCAATTCCTTAGCACATCCAAAAACAACTTAATGATGTAACAAAAACTATGGATTCTCTCTTTCTGTAAGTTTAGATAGTGTTGTTCCTTTATGCTTAAGGAAGACTAAGGAAAACAGTCTGACACCATGGTATAATGTGCACACCCACACCCTAAAGAGAGCAGCCCGTAAAATGGAGCACAGCTGGAGGAAACCCAGGTATTTCGTATTGCATGGCAGAAAAGTACCCCATCCTACAGAAAAGCATTAAAAACTGCTAGATCTGATTACTTCTCTGCTTTTTTTAGAAGAAAACAAACATAACCCCAGATATTTATTCAATACATTGGCTAAATTAACATAAAAAATTGAGCATCAACAGGTCTTGACATTTCCCAACAGCACAGCAGTAATGACTTTATAACTACTTTACTTCCTAGATCGATAATATTAGAGATAAAACTGTAACCAAGCAGCCGTCAGATACAACAACAACAACCTTTATTTATAAAGTGCTGTACATAGTGCATAGCAGGACTATACTATAAAAAACAACAATTACAAATTTCCAAAAGCTAAAGAATAAAAATTTGTTTTCATAGTAGATTTAAAAATGTCCAATGAAGGAACAGACCTCACATGATAAGGAAGAGCATTCCAAAGCTTGGGCCCAGCCACAGAAAAGGCCCAATCACCCATTAATTTGTAACGACTTCGTGACACATTTAAAAGCAAGTGACTTGAAGATCTAAGTGACCTAGCAGGACAGTATGGCACAATAAGATCATAAATATACCTTTGTGCACACCCAGACAACGCCTTATAAACAAACATAAGGATCTTAAAATCAACTCGAAACTTAATAGGAAGCCAGTGAAGGGATACCAAAACAGGAGAAATATGATCCCTTTTTCTAGACCCAGTCAAAAGTCTTGCGGCAGCATTTTTAACTATTTGTAATCGAGATATTGAAGATTGGGGAAGACCACAATAAAGAGAGTTGCAATAATCGTGATGTTACAAAAGCATGAATTGCAACTTCTAAGTCTTTGCTTGGAAGAATATTCTTCAACTTTGCAATAGATCTTAAATGGAAAAAGCTTCCTCTAATAACCGCACTAATCATTTTATCAAAGAGTAGTGAAGAGTCAAAGATCACTCCAAGGTTTTTGATTTGTTTGCATACATTTGTTGAGAGAGGACCTAACTGTGCTTTCAGAGCAAGAGAGGAATCTGCCGGACAACCGAGAATTAAAACCTATGTTTTATCCTCATTTCACTGCAAAAAATTATTCGTCATGCACCCCTTGATATTATCTACACTTTCCAATAACACATCAAATGAAGCAGTGATGTCAAGCCTTACTGGAAGGTAAAGCTGAGAATCATCTGCATAACAGTGATATAATATGTTGTACTTCTGAAAAATGAGGGCCAAGGGCAGCATATAAAGGGAAAACAATAAAGGTCCCAAAATAGATCCCTGGGGCACACCAAACAAAACAAGCGGAGATGATGAGGAACAATCTGCTAAATTTACAGAAAAAGTCCTCCTTTCTAGGTAGGAAGCAAACCACTTTAGTACAGTGCCCTTGACACCAACCATATATTCTAGACGTTCAAGAAGAATGTTGTGATCAATGGTATCAAATGCAGCGCTCAGGTCTAACAAAACCAGCACAACACAAGAGCCTGAATCTAGAGCAAGCAAGATATCATTTGCAACTCTCAACAGAGCTGACTCAGTGCTATGTTATGATCTAAAGCCAAATTGGAACATGTCCAAAATGTTAACAGAATTCAAATAAAATTGGAGCTGTGAAAAAACTACTTTCTCTAAAAGCTTAGAGATGAAAGGCAATTTAGAGATCGGTCAATAGTTACTGCACATTTCTGGATCAAGTTGAGGTTTTTTCAACATAGGTTGTACAATTGCATGTTTAAAACTAGCTGGAACAACACATTTGCCTAAAGAACTGTTTATGATAGCAGTTACCATATGACTAATGGTAGAAAAAACATCCTTAAAAAGACGAGCTGGGATAATATCTAGCTTATCAATCAATCAATCAATCAATCAATCACCTTTATTTATATAGTGCTTTAAACAAAATACATTGCGTCAAAGCACTGAACAACATTCATTTGGAAAACAGTGTCTCAAAAATGCAAAATGATAGTTAAGGCAGTTCATCATTGAATTCAGTGATGTCATCTCTGTTCAGTTAAATAGTGTCTGTGCATTTATTTGCAATCAAGTCAATGATATTGCTGTAGATGAAGTGACCCCAACTAAGCAAGCCAGAGGCGACAGCGGCAAGGAACCGAAACTTCATCGGTGACAAAATGGAGAAACAAACCTTGGGAGAAACCAGGCTCAGTTGGGGGGCCAGTTCTCCTCTGACCTGACGAAACCAGCAGTTCAATTCCAGGCTGCAGCAAAGTCAAATTGTGCAGAAGAATCATTTGTTTCCTGTGGTCTTGTCCTGGTGGTCCTCTGAGACAAGGTCTTTACAGGGGATCTGTATCTGGGGCTCTAGTTGTCCTGGTCTCCGCTGTCTTTCTGGGCAGTAGAGGTCCTTTCTAGGTGCTGATCCACCATCTGGTCTGGATACGTACTGGATCCGGGCGACTGCAGTGACCCTCTGATCTGGATACAGACTGGGGAGCAGTTGGGGGTTCGATGCCTTGCTCAAGGGCACCTAAGTCGTGGTATTGAAGGTGGAGAGAGAGCTGTTCATGCACTAACCCCACCCACAATTCCGTCCGGCCCGAGACTAGAACTCACAACCCTTCGATTGGGAGTCCAACCCTCTAACCATTAGGCCACGACTTCCCACTTTTTCCCATATTAGCGTAGATGCCATTCTTCTAATGATGTAGCAAGTACATAGGGTGTTATGTGAAGTGTTTCCGGTTCCGGTTTACCTAATTAATGCAGCCTAAAAATCCTTTAACGGATTTGGATATTAAAAGCATATTAGTATGTTATGTGTATGCCTTAATCTAGATTTAAACTGCAAGAGTTTGTCTGCCTCCCGAACAATGTTAGGTAGATTATTCCAGAGTTTAGGCGCCAAATAGGAAAAGGATCTGCCGCCCGCAGTTGATTTTGATATTCTAGCTTTATATGTAATAAGCAATATTTTAAAATCTATACGATGTTTGATAGGGAGCCAGTGCAGTGTGGACAGGACCGCCGGGCTAATATGGTCATACTTCCTGGTTCTAGTAAGAACTCTTGCTGCTGCATTTTGGACTAGCTGTAGTTTGTTTACTAAGCGTGAAGAACAACCACCCAATAAAGCATTACAATAGTCTAACCTTGAAGTCATAAATGCATGGATTAATATTTCTGCATTCTGCATTTAGCTTAGAACAAGAACACTTCATAGTGGAGATTATATCAGCTAGCTGAGTAGGAGAGACAGGTTTAAAGTTATACAGACAACTCATAGGACAAGGCAATTGCAAGTGACATGGTTCGGATGGAACAATAGAGCTACATATATAATATCATACATTTTTTGAGTGAAATGTTTTAAAAAATCTTCACAAAGCTCAATAGAAGCCTCAGATAAAATATTCGTGGTCGGATTTAGAATAGAGTTAATCGTATAAAACAGGACTTTTGGATGCTTAGTGTTGTCAGAAATTAATTGAGAAAAGAAGTTTGATTTTGCCTTTTTTACTGCCATTTGATAGTTAAAATACTTGATTTTAAAATGTCAAATGAAAGCCTATCTTTTATCCACTTTCGCTCTGCTTTTCAACACTCTTGCCTGAAAGCGCGGGTGACATCATTTAACCACGGCTGGCCAGCAACCTTCATCTTTTTACGCTTAAGCGGAGCAACAGTGTCCATAGATATAGAGGATGCTTTATAAAATATCTCAGTCAGTATCTGTTTCGTTCAGAAAATCATTATTAAAATGTGAAGAAAAATGTTCAGAAAACAAATTTGCAGTATTTGAGTGAATAGCTCGAGAGAGACATTAAGGCTGAGGGCAAATAGAATACGGGAGAAAGCACTCAATTTCAAACATAATTAGATAATGGTCAGACACTCATGCATCTATAACCTCCAGATTTGAAATTAAAACCCCACGACACATTACCAAATCTAGTGTGTGACCCAAATTGTGAGTTGGAACACATACAGATTGTACAAAGTTCAAAGACTCTAAAATATTTACAAATTCTTTGAGCAACGTTCTAGAAGAGATGAATGTTAAAATCCCCAAGAATCAATATATCAGCCCGAGTCACCAGATCAGAGAGAAAATCCGAAAATAGTTGAATAAAATCCTTATTGCATTTAGGGGGTCTGTAAATCAGAGCACATAGCACAGGACCATTTAAATCAACCTTCAGTAATGTAGCAGAAACGACTCGAACCAGACAAATTAAAGAGTCGATCAGGGCTGTGTTTGAAACACGAGCCGAATTCCTCAGGAAGTCATAAATCAGTTCTAGTGCCACAAGTCCCAAGCAAGATGACCAACCAACTTTTTCATAAAACAGCTTTCAACATTAACACCACTAGAACAATTATTGACAACTTTAATTTGCAGAAGAGACTGTCAAATTTGTTGTTCGTAATTGATAAGCAACGCCGGACATCATGTGTAAACCCATGAGAGTACTACACAAGATCTTTTGACTTCCCCCACCCAGCAGAACCAGACTGAAATTCCTAAGGGGGAAGGGCCTTTGAATCTCTGGTCTCCACAGAAATCTTTGTCAAGAGAATGGCAAAGAAACTGTCTTTTCTACATATAAACCAAAATGAACTCCAAAATGACTTCTAAATGAATATCAGTCCATCGCTTAACTCCATATTAATTTATATGTAACCCACACATTTGACTATCAATGTTATAATCACTTATTGTGTATGTCTTTTAATAACTATGGGATAGCTTTAGGATACATAGTCATGTCTAGTATCTATGTAATCGAATCTGCTTGCTTGAAATAGTCCAGGCCATCAGTTATTGGTCAAATGTGTCATAATCTTGTCATAGGAATCATGTCCAAAATTAGACCCTGCAAGAGCGGGAAAATTCGGACCACATGCTTGGTAAGATAAAAATATGATTTATGATACCCCCGAGCCAAGACAATATCTGATTGGTCAAGACAACATTTGAGGTGTGGCCAACAGGCCAGTTTAAATACTTAGGACACCATAAAATCTTGCTTTTAGTCTTTAGCTATGCTTCTGTTATTAGTCATGTCTGCTTTTAGTTTTAGCTCTGCTTTTGCTATCAGTCATGCCTGCTTTTAGCTTTGCTTCTTAGCTTTAGCTTTTAGCCATGCTGTTTGTCATCACTATTCTTTAAGTGTGGTTCCAGCGTGCTTCAGCCTGCACGCCTGCTGCTACTTAGCCACGATGAGAAGAAACACAGCCTAGTCTCGTCAAACTTTATTTCTTTTCTTTTCCGTTTGAGAGTTTCATGTTCTGAGTTAAGTTTTGTAAAGCCGTCTGACCTCGTCTGCGCGTTCAACTTCAACCAGCGCACACAACTCTGCACCTTCAGCCAACGCCCCACCACGGGCCTTCCCAAGACGTCACTTCAACGACTACTGAACTTCCAGCCAATCTTTACACAGGCAATGTACCTTCAGACATTTGTGCTGGTGTATCTAATATAATTTTAACCTCATTGAGGAACTCAATGCGAGGGTTAATTAAGTGATTGATGGCTGTTCATGTCTATGCAATTTCACGTATTGCTGTAAACTTGGGATTCCATATTTCCATTCTCTTAAACTCATCTTTCCCCAACTTTCGATCTTCCTGCAACTTGTGAATGTGTGAGTGAATGCGTTTATGTGTTAGATTAGTTTATATGTCTAAGATTTATCTAATAAAGCCTTATTCATATGGAAAAGAGAAGTATTTTGTGTTTTGTGCTTACAAGTTAATGTCTTAAACTGCCGATCTTGTTACTGTGCTAATTGATAGTATTTTCACTATACTTTGGATATTAATATCCAGCGCAGATTTGATGTTAAATGGCTCGTTCAGTGAATCGCAGGGTGTCTCAGTGATTAGCCGTGAAACAGTGATTCTGTTCAAATTCCCTTTAAAATCTTAAATGATTCCCTTTGAGCTAAATTCAACTGTTTCCCTTACAGTAACTTGACTTCAAAACTGGAAAAGGTGTCTGTAGGCACAGACTTACATTTGAAACAGTTTTAAAAAATTGTTGCAACTCCACCACCATGTCCAGAGGCCCGTGGAGAACTGAAAAAAGCACAGTCAGGAGGAGCAATTTCGGCAAGAGGTCACCCTGTTTAAACCAGGTCTCAGTCACAAATAAAAAAGTCTATGAAGTGAGATGTAAACAAATCATTTAAAATAAAAGATTTGTTCGATATTGACCTTGCATTCACTAAGGCCATCTGTGCAGTAGCAGGGCAAACAGAATGCCGAGATGTGAGAGGCGCGTGTTTGAGCAAACCAATGTTTTCAAGATTGACACTCTGTGGCGACCAGATGACCGGGATGGGAAAATTATCTTAAGACACAGTCAAAGTCCTCACAATGCGGCGCAGCGGTTGTAAATTCCGCCGGAGAGACGGGAGATTTAATTTAGTCTCTGTAAGTCCACCGAAGAGTATTTAAGCACCATATTTGGAGAATTATCCTCACCGGGAAAGAAAAACAGACCCCACTTTGAAGAACAAACAGTAGAACTCCAGCACACCAGTGTGCAAATGATATAACGCCACATTTCAATCTGGATTCACTCCTCCACGTTCAAGTTCACCAAGCGAGTTTCAATACATCCATGCATTCAGATCCTCCGACTCATTTCACCATAGCACGCGATGAAAGTACCGAACAATAATCAGGTGAGATCCCCTCGATCAAAGGGCATAAAATATCCTCAAAATTAGGCTAAATTTTAAAATAATAAAACAGAAAAAAACGGGATACAGATACTGTATCGCATCAGACAATGTAGATTCCCTGAGGAACAGTTCCACTTATTCTCTACCATATGGACGGAAGAATTGTATAAACTTGTTAAATATTCTAAACCAACAATATGTATGTTAGGCCCTATTCCATCTAAGCTCCCAAAAGAGGTGCTTCCAGAAGTCATAGATCCTCTTCTGACTATTCTTTATTTGTCATTGTCATTAGGATATGTCGCCAAAACCTTCAAACTGGCTGTTATTAAGCCTCTCATTAAAAAAAAACACACACACAACTAGTCCCCAAAGAACTAGTTAATTACAGACCAATCTTGAATCTTCCTTTTACGTCCAAGATAAGGTGTTGTACCAGAAAAGGTAGTATCTTCACAATTATATTCTTTCTTAGAGAAAAATCCTATCTGTGGGGATTTCCAGACAGGGTTTAGACCATATCATAGTACTGATACTGCTCTCCTTAGAGTTACAAATGACCTGCTCTTATCATCTGATCGTAGTTGTTTTTCTCTTAGTTCTATTGGATCTTAGTGCTGTGTTCCACACCATTAACCACAACATTCTCTTTAATAGACTAGAAAACTTTGCTGGCATCAACGGAAGTGCATTAGCATGGTTCAAATCGTACTTATCTTACCGCCATCAATCCATTGCAGTGAATGAAGAGGTATCATATATGACCAAGATGGCGGCGCGAACACATCGCGAGGCTCAGCGTCTCTCCAGTTTTTGCAATTTTGCAGTTTTATTCCTGCTCATCTCGGGTCTGTTCGTACTGAACAGCTTTGCTTTAACATCATACACCCGACAGGAGCTTTTGGATATCGGTGAGGACTCTACCAGCAGTTTTATCACCAATCTTCGACTCATCCCTGAGATCGCTAGAACATCCGAGGCTTCGCACTCTACCCGGCCGGGCAGAAGTGCTCGTAGGCGGCGTCGAGATCGTAAACAAATGCGGGGGAAGCACAGAGGTCTAAGAGCTAAGCTAAAGCTAACACCGCTCCGGCTCTCTTTACCCAGCATTTTTCTCGCTAATGTGCGGTCACTGGTGAACAAAATGGATGAGTTACGACTCCGCATCACCCACAGTAAGAGACTTCTGGACTGCAATGTCATGGTTTTCACAGAAACATGGCTACACAGCGACGTATCCAACAATGCTATTGAGCTAGCAGGACGCTACACGCTCCGGGCAGATAGAACGGCAGATGACTCCGGCAAGACAAGAGGTGGTGGATTGTGCATTTATGTCAACAAAGCTTGATGTACGGACTCTGTCATTGTTGGGAGACACTGCTCAGCTAACCTATAGTTTCTCATGGTTAAATGTAGACCTTTTTATCTGCCACGGGAGTTCACTTACACCATAATAACCGCAGTCTATATTCCACCGGATGCTAATGCCAAGCTTGCTTTGAACGAACTTCATGCAGCCATTAGTAAACAACAGACTGCTCACCCGGAGGCTGCTTTTATTGTCGCGGGTGATTTTAATCACTGCAAATTAAAAACAGTACTCCCCAAATTACACCAGCATGTTTCCTGCCACACCAGAGGAGACAAAACTTTGGATCATGTCTATACAAACATTAATGGATCTTACATCGCTAGCCCCCTCCCCCACCTCGGACAGTCTGATCACCTTTCTTTGTTTCTCACCCCTAAGTATTCACCCCTCATCAACCGTGTGAAGCCATCAGTGAGGACCATCAAAGTGTGGCCAACTGGAGCTGACTCTTTACTTCAAGACAGGTTTCAACACACTGACTGGAGTATGTTTGCTTCACAGGCTGCCTGTGGCTCTCACACGGAGATTGATATCTACACCTCCTCTGTACTGGATCACATAAACTCCACCATTGACAGTTTATCAACAGAAAAACAGATAACAACATATCCTAATCAGAAGCCATGGATGAACAAGGAGGTGCGACTTCTGCTGAAAGCCCGCAACACCGCTTTCAGGTCAGACGACGCCCAGGCCTACAGTAAATCCAGGGCTAACCTGAAAAGGGGCATCAAAAAGGCGAAGTACTGCTACAAGTTGAAGGTAGAGGAACACTTTTCCAACTCTGACCCCCGACGCATGTGGCAGGGTATCCAGATCATCAGTGACTACAAGTCAAGCAACTCCACACCATCAGTCACGGACGTCTCCTTCCTTAACAAGCTAAATGACTTTTATGCTCGCTTCAACAGCGACAGCAAGGAGACGGCCACCAAAATCTCAGCCTCTTCAGACCACCAACCTCTCAAACTCACCTCCACAGATGTCCACACTGCACTGAGCCGGATCAACGCACGCAAGGCTGCTGGCCCTGATGGCATTCCTGGACGTGTGCTTAGGGCATGTGCAGAGCAGCTTGCAGGGGTCTTCACAGACATGTCCCTCATCCAAGCAACTGTGCCTACATGTTTTAAGTCCACATCCATTGTGCCAGTACCAAAACACTCCTCCCCAACGTGCCTCAATGACTATCGCCCCGTAGCACTCACACCCATCATTATGAAGTGCTTCGAGCGACTGGTCCTAGCACATCTCAAAGACTGCCTCCCACCCACACTGGACCCACACCAATTTGCCTACCGCAGAAATAGGAGCACAGAGGATGCAGTATGCACAGTGCTGCACTCTGCACTCACACACCTGGACCATAACAACACGTATGTTAGGATGTTGTTTGTTGACTTCAGTTCAGCATTTAACACCGTCATTCCCTCCAAGCTGACCACAAAACTTGGAGACCTGGACATTAACACCTCCCTCTGCAACTGGATTATGGACTTTCTGACCAACAGGCCTCAGCATGTTCGGTCAGGCCACAACCACTCCACCACCATCACACTTAACACTGGCGTACCATAGGGCTGTGTGCTGAGCCCATTCCTCTACTCCCTTTACACCCACGACTGCAAGCCTGTGCATGGATCCAACTCCATCATTAAGTTTGTAGATGACACCACGGTGATTGGACTCATCAGTGACAACGATGAGACTGCCTACAAGGAAGAGGTACAGCACCTGTCCACATGGTGCGCTGACAATAACCTGCTCCTTAACACCAATAAGACCAAGGAGCTCATTGTGGACTTCAGGAAAAAGAAAGGAAGCACGCATGACCCCATCCACATTAACGGGATGGTGGTTGAACGTGTCTCCAGCTTCAGGTTCCTGGGAACCACCATCTCGGAGGACCTGTCCTGGACTACAAACACCTCCAGCCTCGTCAAAAAGGCTCACCAGCGCCTTTTCTTCCTCAGGACACTGAAGAAGAACCAGCTGTCTTCAACCATCCTGGTGAACTTTTACCGGTGTGCGATCGAGAGCATCCTGACCAGTTGCATCACAGTCTGGTATGGGAACTGCCCAGTGGCTGACCGCAAGGCCCTGCAGAGGGTGGTGAAAACTGCCCAACGAATCACAGGGACACCACTTCCTGCTCTTGAGGACATCCAGAGGAAACGCTGTCTACGCCGAGCTCGCAGCATTCTCAAGGACTCCTCTCACCCTGACCACGAACTGTTTAACCTCCTCCCCTCCAGAAGGCGTTTCAGGAGCCTCTGGACAAGGACCACAAGATTCAGGAACAGCTTTTTCCCTAAAGCGGTCTCCTTGCTGAACTCTGCCCTCTGACACCCCTCAACACCCCCCACACCACACACATAGACTCCTCCCCCTCTTCAACACTCTGATTTATTTATATTACTCACAACAAGCAAAAAGTATCTTGTTATTACTTGCACTACTGCCTGTTCATCCAGGAACACTGTATAATCCATTTGCACATTGAAATATTTTTTTTTCTATGCACTTTACTGTCCATTGCAATACTGTAAATTATGTTCATAGTTCTGCCTATAGTGTACATACACTTTTACATAGCCCATCTGTATAGTATGTTCATAGTACACCTATCTGTATATCGTGCTTATAGTATTTAATATCTGTAAATTATGTCCATAATACTTACCTGTATAGTTATTGTACATATTATAGACCTTTATTCTGTACTTACTGCTTATTGCACTTCTGGTTAGATGCTAACTGCATTTTGTTGCCTTGTACCTACATGTGCAGTGACAATAAAGTTGAATCTAATCTATCTATCTAATCATATAAATCACAGGTGCAGTATGGAGTACCCCGAGGCTCAGTACTAGGGCCGTTAATTTTCACGCTTTATATGTTGCTCTTGGTAGATATCTTCAGTAAGCACAGTGTTAGCTTTCATTGTTATGCTGATGATGCTTAGCTCTATATTTCTTTTTGTGACGGCCCAGAGAAACATGCCACTTTGAAAAATTTATGGAATGCATAGTCAATATAAAAACCTGGAAGAGGAGTAATTTCTTACTGCTAAATTATGAAAAAAAAACAGAGGTGTTAATTATATGACCTAAAAATTCTACATGTAATAACCCAGAACACAGTCTAAGACTTGATGGTTGCTCTATCAATTCTTTGTCATCAGTTAGGAACCTAGGTGTGCTATTTGATAGCAATCTTTCCTTTGAAAGCCACATTTCTAGCATTTGTAAAACTGCATTTTTCCATCTCAAAAATATATCTAAATGACGACCTATGCTTTCAGTGTCAAATGCAGAAACGTTAATTCATGCGTTCATGACATCAAGGTTAGATTATTTTAATGCTTTATTGGATGGTTGTTTTGCATGCTTAATAAACAAACTCCAGCTAGTCCAAAATGCAGCAGCTAGAGTTCCTACTAAAACCATATTAGCCCGGTTCAGTGATCAGATAATCACTGCAGTCAACCGGATCCAGTACGTATCCAGCCCTGATGGTGGATCAGCACCTAGGGAGGACCTCTACAGCCCTGAATGTCAGTGGAGACCAGGACAACTAGTGTCGCGTTTTTCCACCGAAATTACCCGGAGCAATTGTACCAGGGACTTTTTTCCCCCCAGACCTGTTGCTTTCTGTGTTTCCACCACGGTCTAAAGTACCGGGAAGAATAGTCTGGTGACATAGATCTGTGGACGTTTCTCAAGACAAAGTACGCAAATTTTGGACGAGCATCCTCGGTAGTTCAGACTTTGTGCATTCGACTCAGGAGTGTGACGTCCGTGATGACACAAATCCGGTAATTCTGCAAACAGCAGCGTTCTTGATAACATAAGTCAGCTTGCCTTGGCTTCTGCAATTTTCCTCACTGTATAGATAAAATAAAACGAAATAGGATATAAAATACCAGTCTCCTTTTGTTTTCATTTAAACATAATAATAGCTGCAGAAATGTACTTAGTTCAGGGAAATGTGTATATATACAGCCAATACAATGAAACAAAATATTATATCAATTGCTTCTTTTTATTTTCATTTTAACATATAGATAAATTGAATACAGACCAAAGATTACCTGTTAGATTTACTCAAAACAAATTATGATATGTTTAACCACTAAAGAGACATAAGAGGCAAATGTCAGTAGGACTAGCCGAGTAGAGACTGCTCTAGGTGGATACATGAGCACTGAGCTCCCGCTGATCACGTGGATCTGACCGTCTTCGAAATCTGCGAAACACATTTTTAAATAGGCGCCGTCTTCAGAAATAAACCGCAGATTTGAGTTTTAAACCACTACATTCTCACACACTACATTTCATGACACAATAACAGTAATATTTTGAAAATTATCCGAATAAATGGTGGTTGAAATCACAATGCTGCATGAACTCAACCAATCAGGATGTTGAGCGCCCAAGTCCCGCCCCCGAAAGTTCCAGATCACAGAAAAAGTACTACCTCACCAGCACGTTTCGAACCTCAGATCTTCATCAGACACAATATCAATGTAAAGTGAAGTCAACTTTAAATAGACACAGGTGATCACCTTAATTAGGCACACCAAAGAAATAATGTGACAAATACAAGTCATGTGACACATACAAGTCATGGGGTGCGTTCGCCGGCTACAGACGGCGATCAACGAGAGTAGCCGCTTGCAGTCGGGGGGGGGGATTAAAAACGGAGCCGTCAAGCCGGATACGTTCTGCTCCCGTTAATGACACTCAGATGGTGTTTGCATACTTTGTCACAGATGCAGTGAATTAAATTATTTGTAAAATACACAGAAGTTTTAGAAACTTTTTCATTAGCAACAGAAACCATTTTTACATGCGATTTTCGATATAAGCAGCACCATATTTTCAAGAATAAAGTCTAACATAGAGACATATACAATTTAAGTACTAATACAGTGGGGCATATATGCTTTTATCCCTGTTGTGTGATTAAAGGGACTCAGTGCAACAGTGCCACTACATTTAAAAGCTTTTACCATTCTAAAAACACAGATTTGTTGCCATTATTGGGACTGAAATGCTTCGACTAACCCGAAACAAACTTGATCGTTTTCATGTGGTGGATCTGGCCAATCGTGCAGCAGCAGTTTCGTCATCAGCGCTCCTGCAGCCACTCTGCTCTTGAAACGCTCTTGTGGTGCTTTGATGACACACTTGACAGTAATGTGGCATTGGCGTCGTCTCATGTCGGACAAAATTTCTAACCAGCATCCACTACTTTAAGTTAGATAGCGATCAGTTTGCGCAATGCAAAGTCGAACGCACCTATGTATATTGTGTGACAAATACAACTCCTGTAACAAATACAAGCTACAATTATTATTTTTTTTTTTATCACTATAAAAATGGCTTAATATCAAAATCCTCATTCAACCCTAAAGGTGACGGAGTATTTAAGTGTCACGGTTGGTAAACTGTGATCTCTGGGTTTTGCACTTTGTGGGTGAAGTCTGTGTGTTTCGTGTCTGCACTGACTAGTTTGTGGGCGTCTCCGTTAATTGTCATCAGCAGCAGCTGTCACTCATTACTCTCCCTATATAATGGCTTGTGTCACGTCTTGTGTTTGTGAGAGCGTTGTTTCATGTTGGTTAACTGTGCTTTGCTTTCTGTGTTGTTCTGCGTTTGGATGTCTGTGTCTTCCCCCGGAACCTCGTCCACTCTCTCGGGCACACTAACCACACCTATAATTACCTGAAGGAAGAGTTGGAATACCTTGTTTAATACATAAAGAATATTCAGATTTTACAAGCTAGTCATGAAGATTGTTTTGACATTTAAAGACTAATTTTGGATCATTTTTGAAGACACCTGATAATTTAGGATCACTCTAAATATTTGAGATTTGCATTTGAGTTGTCTTGTTGAATTTCTTTTTGGCATATTCAATCCATTCTATACGGTAACCATGATTCAAGAATCTTTTAGTTAAATCATTGGCTTGATGAGTGTAAGATTTATCTGATAGGTAAACTCTTGACTTAAGGTCTTGGATGGAAACTATAACCTCTTCAAACAGTATTGTGATTCGTTGGTACAGATCGGTTTGGAGTTTCCCATCACATATGTATACTCGAACATCAAGAAAACTAATGCTCGCTGGATCACATTCCATAGTGAAATTCACATGCTCAGTCCTTGAGTTAAGATAATTCAAAAACATCAACATCTCTGCAGGTGTGGCCTTAATCATAAAAATGTCCTCAAAATACCATTTGTAAAGCAAAATCTTAGGGAAAAAAAGAATTTGACTCATTTGAAATAGTCATTTTCAAAAAACTCCCATATACAAGCAAGCATAATTAGGTGCCATTTTACTACCCACTGCAGAACCTTTAAAGGGATACCCCAACGTGTTTTCATATTAAACTATGTTTTTCCCTTACCTAAGACGAGTTGATACATACCTCTCTCGTCTCAGTATGTGCACTCAATCGCTTGTAAGCACTTCGTCTTGGCGCAGTAATATCTTCACTAGAGGGAGCGGGGGCCGGCGAGAGGATTTTTAACGAGTGAAGATATTACTGTGCCAAGACGAAGTGCTTACAAGCACTTGCCATGGTATTCCGCCATACAATATAGTTATCCATTTTACACGCTTAGAAAAGTGCAACGTTTTGTTTTGTGTAACCATTCTAGGTCGAGTTACACTATGCAAGTAACTGTATTTAAATAGGGAAAACGTGGAGGTGTTTGGTAGCTTTGAATGAATGGGCTAAGCTAAGTGCTTTCAAAGTGTCACCACGTGCCAAAGCGATTGAGTGCACGCAGTGAGACGAGAGAGGTATGTATCAACTCGTCTTAGTTAAGGGAAAAACATAGTTTAATATGAAAACACGGTGGAGTATCCCTTTTACTTTTAAATAAAAATTGTCCTGAAAACTAAAAATGTTTTTAGTTAAATACAGTACTTGCTAAAACCAATAAGCATGCTGTACTAGGTTTTACATCCCCAGATCTTTGTGTTAGAAATTGTTCTAAAGCAAGTAAACCTTCAGTGGATGTTGGTATGTAAACTCTGAACATCAAAAGTAGCAAGAATCACATCATCAACAGCAAAGTCAACACCATATAATGATTCAATAAAATCCATAGAATCTCTCACATAAGATGACAACATGGGTACAAATGGTTTGATATAAAAATCCACATAAGAAGAAATGTTCTTGGTGAGACTACCTATACCGTTCACAATAGGACAACCTTTCAAAGGGGTATTTATTCCTTTGTGAACCTTAGGCAAAGTGTATATAATAGGTGTAATTGGAAAATCGACTTATTCATTTTTACCAAACTCACTGTTTTCAAGGTGTAACAGTAACTTAGAATCAATACATTCTTTTAATGTGTTATTAGGATCAGCAGGTAAGAATTTATAAAAAGCATGATCATTCAACTGTCTGCAAATTTCTTTTTCATAATCTGAAGCTCGTTGAAGTACAATCGCTCCACCCTTATCTGCAGGATGCACTATCACCGTATTGTCTTTACTAAGATCAAGTAAAGCATCCCTCTCCATTTTTGATAAGTTATTGTAGACTTTATATATTGCCTTTTATTCTTAAGTACATTTTTTACATCAAATTCCACAAGTCTACAGTAAGTTTCTAAAGATGAATTTCTATCCTTAGATGGAATAAAGGTAGATTTTCTTTTGAAAGGGAGACTAGTAATGGGCTGTTCAAGAGTAACACTGCCCTGTGTGGTAGCGGGTGAAACATCATTAGAAGGAAACAACTCTTCATTTGTGCCAAAGAACTCCCGAAGTCTCAGGGTTCTGAAAGATTTGTGAAAGTCAATCATAGTGTCAAAATCATTAGCCTCAGCAGTAGGAACAAAGGAAAGTCCCTTGCTCAGAGCAGTCATACAAGAACTTGAAAGTGACTTATCTGAGAAGTTCATAAGCGTATCCCCTGGTCAAGAGGGTCTGGCTGCAGACTTGCACTTGCACTCTCAGACTTGCACTCTCAGACACTTGAACTTCCGCTAGTGACATAATTTGCAGTCTTTATTTTTTATTTTTTTGTTGTATTTTTTATTACTTTTTGTTTGAATTTACCAACATTTTACAACAGTGGTGAAGACAAGAAAAAAGAAACTAAATTACAATGTCACTTGCAATCACTACTTGCACTCTCTGCTTCCTGTGGCACTTGCAATCATCACGAATCGTGCATGTTGTCAATGGAGACAAGAAGCTGTGGTGGTGATTAAACGATTAAACCTAATTTAGTATTATAACGTACAGGGTCCTGCAAGAAAAAGACAAGACCGGCAAATTTGTGGCCAGAACATCAGAATATGAATGATTGTTTAATCACCACCACAGCTTCTTGTCTCCATTGGCAACATGCAAGTCTGAGAGTGCAAGTGCAAGTCTGCAGCCCGACCGTTCTCCCCCAGTTGCTCCTTGTCATCCATGGAGGTAGGGAAAAGCCTTTTTCACTTGCCCCTTCTGCACCTCTTCTTGATCGATTTGTCCTTCGATCCATTCACTGACTGTCGGGCTGAATACGGCCTAAAAAATTAGAATCAGAATTTCAGATTCAGAGTCAGAATCACATGAGGTTGAATAGGCCCAGGTTCTATTGTCACCAAGTTGTTGGTGCCTATGAAATCCCGCAGTAGCAGCCTGGTTCCGATGGGACGTACTGGACTCCGGCTTTCCGTCCTTCCAAAAATAGATCTTTCCATGTTGATAGTCAGCATTGTCTCTTGCAAACTTTGTACGTTTAATCACTCTGATTTCTTTAGACAACTCGGCACGTTGGCGTTCAAGGTCTATTTTGAATTCTGTGATCTTACTTTTTGTCACCATTTCAGCAAGTTGAACCTCCATTTTCTTAAAATCCACTTTCGTTGACTCAAGTTGATTGGTAGTGTGGAAGATTTTTATTAGTAAGATTTTAATCAATCAAGAATAATCAATGTGAATCAAGCCATTTTTGTTGCTAGTTGTATTTTCCATTATAATCCTATAGGTAATGGAGAGAAAGTTGCCTACACCCTGGAATTTACAAAACTGAGGAAAAACATATGGCCAGAAACGGCCTTTCGTTATACAAAAACAAGTAGGGGCCCTCCTCCCTAGGGAGGGATCAAAATTGCAAGAATGAGGAAAAGTTTGACTATTTGGAAACGCCCTGTATAGGGTATATAATGAGATGCAACCTAGCATTTCGGGAGAACTCCTTGCAACGAGCTCTCGACTTTGTTTTGCTTAAAATAAAGTCTTTTCTTCTGAGAGAAAAATCCCTGACTGAGTTTGATCCTTGGGAGAACCGGCAAAATACACCACAGATTTGGCACCCCAGATGGGACTGGAAAGGAGCAGAGTGGACGACTGCTTTTGAGCTGACTGATGAGCAACACACACACAGTGGTGGCCACCATAGAATAAGGTAAGCATTTTTTGCTTATATAATTAGTGTGTGTTGTTGACTGGTCAGTTCTGAGTGGTAAGGACACTTAAAATCTGCTCTTCCAAATTTAGAAAAATAATATGATATCTAAATTGAAAAAGGGGTTTTACTCCAGAAGAAATAACTGCATGCACATATTTGGATTATTAATAGGAAGGCAACCTCGATTTAAGACAAATATGGTGTAGGCAGAAAGACATGGCATGCTGTGTGTCTGTGTTTATCGGATAGCTGGGCCTAGGTAGGACAGTGATAAACGGATAAGCAGATTAAGGAATCGCGAGGAAAAGTCCCACGGATACCGCTTTGAGAATGTATAAGTGAAATTTTCGAAGGTCAGAATAGGTGGGCCCTTAAGGAGCTCTAGGTGAGCTGTGTTTTGTTGTGTGGATGTATTTGTGTCTGGACGAATGAATGGGTGAACAAATAAATTCTGTGTTGGGTGGGTAAAAGTTGCGCACCATTCTTGGACCATCACTTCAGGGTGGCTGGGTGGAGTTGGACGCAACTAGTATCCACTTGAGAGCGATGAATGTATGATGAGCCTTGATAATAAAAGGACAATTAATGACTGATTATCCCTTAAATAAAGGGAAAAAGTATGCAAGAATAAGCACTCTGGCTCAATAAAGAGTGCAGAAAGTGTGAATGAGGTTAGGAAATTAGCATCAATAAAGTTTGAACCAAGATCTATAATAGATTTTTGCATTTAGGATGTCTGGGTGAAAGGGGAGAACATTTTCTGAGCCCAGTGTAGTGGGAGTGAGAACAAAGGAGGACGTTTCCACAGTAAAGTTGTATTACATGGGGGGAGCAAGAGGTGCTCTCCCCTCCTGGACCATCACTTGGGAGTGATCAAGTTACAGAGACGGGGGTGGCTGGTGTTGAGAAAGGAATGCAGGAGCCCTAAAACAATAAAGTCAACTGTATGAAGGTTGTTTTAGAGAAAAATAAATACAAATGTTCCAAGAAATGGACTAATATAGAAATGGCAGATATGGTGGAATATAGAAATAATAATAAATTAATTAAAATAAGATATGCATTTATTATTTAATAACTTGTCTGAATAGATTAATTTAAAAGATGCACGTGCTTAAAACTTTTTTTTAATACGTGAAAACATCTAGAATTTGTATCTTGTTATCCCTGGGACACAGTATGAAAGTTAATCCATTACAGAGTTTCAGAGATTGGGCTTGTGTAAATGTAAAAAATAAAAGAAATAACTTGTGCAATGTGGAATGAAAGCAAGATTGGGTGACCAAGCTAATAGACATTTTGATTCAAAAGCTATAGGCATTTTACAATAGGAAGGAAACTAGTTGCTTAAAGAATTAAATTTAATTATTTTATTTACAATAATAGGAATTCTTTTATGTTGGTTAGGAAACATTAATTCACAAATACCAGATTATTCTGAATCATGTATGCAAATTTAGGAGAAAAATGATGATTGAAGTCTTTATTTTACCATATGCATGTCATGCTGTTATAAAAAAAGGTTTATTTTATTTTATTGCAGTATACTTAGATAATAAAGGTAGCTGATTTCTGCATTTTGCAAAGAAGAAAAATGCTTGCTATTTTCCTGCAATGAAGAACTTGCTTTACTAACAAAGAATAAGAGAACTGCTGTTTTCAACCAGATGATTTTGTTTTTATTAAGGGACCACTGAAAGAAGAGGTTGAAAAGTGAAAATTAGAAAAAGAGCTGATTGCTCAGAAACAATTTGGTCAGAAGTTACATAGGTACATTTGATTAATGCAGTCTCTGAGTGTTAAACTTTCAGATGATTTCTGGAACAGTGCCTTGACAAAGGAAAGCAATGAAATGGAGTCTGTCGAGGAATGGCAAAGCAGCAAACACAGCTGCAGAGAGAAGAAGAGGGAGGGGCTGATGGATGTTCCCCTCCCCTCCTGAAAGAGAAGAACACACTGCAGCATGGAGAAAGAAAGAATTAAAGCAGGAAAAGGTGAATCTTTCACTTGAGACTTTTCCTGAGGGTGAAAAGAACATTATGAAATGCAAAACTCTGGCAGAAAGAAACCAGAAGCCAGACTGAGAAGAAGCAGAAAAACAACGGAGACCGTACACCACAACATCAGGTCTTTGAGTGCCATCACAGACTGACGACCCAGTACAACAGCCCAGGCTGATGATCTGACCAGAAGGACTTCCATCCCTTCAGTGCACAGGTCCTGCATATTCAATGAACACATAGAGACTGCTTCAGATGTTAATTATTTTATTTGATTATTTTATTTACTATGTTTTAATCTTGATTATTCACTGGTCTCACAGCACTTCCTTAAATTCTGTGTTTTAACTAACTTTCTCAATCTGCTTTTCAATAGGTTCCAGTCCAGCCTCATGTCTTAAAGAAAAATAATAACTTTGACAGACAGAAGTGAGTACTTGACTCACCAATCAGATAAACATGGAGCTGGATTTGGCATAGTAAGACTGTTTCATTAAACAACTAGGGGGAAATGCACAACTAAATACTTGACAACAATGCTGAGCGCTTTGGGAAAGAAGAGAATAAATAAATAAATAAAAAAGGGTATCCTGATGAACAATAGGAAAAATTTATATGGTTGAAAAAATAGAAATATTGGTCACTCCATTTTGTTTTAAGGTAATTTTCTAAGGTAAAACTGAATAAAATAATAATGAATAAAAGATTATTCCAAAGATCCAAAATCATGAAATCACATATACTGTCATCACTGGGGATAACCAGATGGAAATGTTGATGGCCATGGATCCAAGATATGCAGAGATCTCCAATCCTCTTCTCAGAGTCGCTCATGAGCAATAACAAAAAAGTATTTGACTAAACTTTAAATTAGACAAACACATGACATTTGAGAAATGATAATTGGCTCTCTCAAATGCTCAATGCCTAGGCCTAATATTCTAAACAAATTCATCTAGGAGATTTTGGAAAAAGGAAGGAAAGAAAGAAAAGAAAAGTTTTTGGCAAAAAAAAAAAAAAAAAAAAAGGGGGGGAGTGAAAGTGTGTGAAAAAGTATGAATGATGGTGTTGTATGGCATGAAAGAGAGTGTCTGACGAGACACTGAGGCAATTCAATCAATTTGCCCAAACAGCTGTATACAAATATGAATGTGGGCCCACAGGGCAAATTTATGCCCAGACAAATAATGACCATGGATGAATTTGGTTAAGTTTCCTGGTCAGTACCTAGGTCCTTGTTGTGGCAGAAGGAAAAACAATGCCACACATGCGCAGCGTATAACATGGGAAGGCAGAGCAAAGCACGCTTGCTCTGTCCACCCCACATTTAACATTCTTTTCAGCATATCATGATGGAGCTGATTGTGTCAAAAGGATGAAACATTATCTTTCTGACTGTTAAAATAAATGCAGTGGGTTGAGTGTTTTCCAGGTCAAAAGGCCTATGCTACTGAGCAACATAGGCCTAGATAAATTATCCAGTGATATAGTGGAACTCAGTTTACAAAATAAAAAGATAACTAAATAAGCAAATTCTTGAGAATAAAATTGAAAGGAATTAAAAAATAGTAAAGACAGCACAGGAATTGTGAAAACTCAAAAAGGAGCCAAGACAGCCCTCAACCCACATTACATTTCCACAGGTCACACCAAGAAGGACGACTGGCAAGATGAACAAATTAGCATGCTTGATAACACTAACAAAAAATTCTTAAGGTTTCCATTTACAGGTGACAGCAGTTCCAGTAAGGCCAAGGAATGCTTCGCCCCATCAATGAGAACCAGTGAGGGTGCAGAAATGATCTCGAGAGCCTTGCATAAATCAGAAAAACGGTTACAGAGTGACACCTGAGTTCACATCTCTAACCTTAAAATACCCCAACCAGCTTCAAAAACTCCACACAGCATGAAGTGAGGGATGAAGGGCGTGCTAGTAACGACCCACCCTTGCCAACGAGGGAAAGACCATTGCAACGACTCGCAAAGAGTCTCCCTGGTGAAGATGGAATGAGAGAATGATGGGACTGCTACTGAGATCAAAATACTTGGGTGCAGATATGAGCCAACAAATAGAAAAGAAAAGGTGGAAAGAGAATTTTAAGTAATGGTAGATGAAGAATTTGAAGGTTATGAGAAGGGAAATATGGATGTAGGAAGATTTGAAGGGAAAATAGAGCAATTGGATGCAACAAATAGAATGAAAAGAGCAAAATAGAAAAGCTCAAGATTTGTGAATTGAAGAAGGAAAAGTATGTGTTATGTTTTGGGGAAAATGCTGTATTTATAGAAGGGAGCATTTAATGAAGAACTGATCAAATTGAAAAGGCTAAGAATGGTGATAAAGAAAATGTTGGAAAAGATAATAAAATGTAAGACTGGTTTGATTTACAATTAGGAACATGTGGAGCATAGTTTATAATTAAATAGGGAAAGTTTTTAGGAATGGCATTAATGACAGGATATTTACTATTTTACTGTATACTTCCTATATTGAGGTCACTAGTCAAAGCCACAGTTAAGCAAATTAAATTCAAAGATATCAAGATAATGGGAAATTGATACATAAGCTATCTAAGCTGAAGATTAACTCTTCTAATCTTGTGATATTCAATGTGTGATGTGATTTGTATTTGTATGTGTATGTATTTTTATGCCTTTTATACAAAACTGTGAGAACCAGGCAAATGCTGAACCAATTGCACATTCATGTTTTTAACAATGTCTACTATTAAAGAGGGGTTAGGGAGACTGGATCTTTTACTCACTCCATGTCAAATTAGGAGAGAGATGTTTGGTTCAGTAATCCCTCAGAGTGGAATTTCATAATCTAGTCACTGGGGATAATACAATGTGACTTATTTAGTCACTAGGTAGTGTAAATAATATGACTGGATTATGGAGTAGCACTCTGGATAAAAATAATCAAATGTGAGACTTATTAAGTCTCAAAGGGGAGAATATGTGGAAGATTTTTATTAGTAAGATTTTAATCAATCAAGAATAATCAATGTGAATCAAGCCATTTTTGTTGCTAGTTGTTTTTCCATTATAATCCTATAGGTAATGGAGAGAAAGTTGCCTACACCCTGGAATTTACAAAACTGAGGAAAAACATATGGCCAGAAATGGCCTTTCGTTATACAAAAACAAGTAGGGGCCCTCCTCCCTAGGGAGGGATCAAAATTGCAAGCATAAGGAAAAGTTTGACTATTTGGAAACGCCCTGTATAGGGTATATAATGAGATGCAACCTAGCATTTCGGGAGAACTCCTTGCAACGAGCTCTCGACTTTGTTTTGCTTAAAATAAAGTCTTTTCTTCTGAGAGAAAAATCCCTGACTGAGTTTGATCCTTGGGAGAACCGGCAAAATACACCACAGTAGTCACTTTTATCACCAACGCCTAATTAAGGTCTTCACCTGTGTCTATTTAAAGTTGACTTCACTTTACATTTATATTGTGCCCAATGAAGACCTGAGGGTTGAAACGTTGCTTAAATAAATTCTGGAGCAGTAATTTTCAGTGTGCAGACTTCACACTTCTTTATTTGTCTATATCATTCAGTTGTCTTGCTCCTGCATCCTATCTGGATGTTTGGGATATGCAATCCATTTTTTTTATTTTTAATGGCTGTATATATATATATACACATTTCGCTGAACTAAGTAAATTTCTGCGGCTATTATTATGTTTAAATGAAAACAAAAGGAGGCAGTGGTATTTGAAATCCTATTTTATTTTATTGTAAATATACAGTGAGGAAAATAGCAGTAGCCAAGGCAAGCTGTTATAATGTACGCTGCTGTTTGCAGAATTATGGGATTTGCGTCGTTGCGGACATCACACTCCCGAGTTGAATGCGCAAAGTCTGAACTACCGAGGATGCAAGTCCAAAATCAGCATACTTTGTATTGAGAAACGCATGCAGACCTACGTCACCAGACTATTTGCCTAATTTTCACAGTACTTTAGACCGTGGTGGAAATGCAGAAAACAACAGGTCTGGGGGGAAAAAAATTCCTGGAGAAAAAAGTTCCTGATACAATTGTTGTAATTACGTAACCACAAATACGTAAGTATTATGATGTTTTATAATTGTTATGATTATTCATGAATTTACATATTATAGATTTATTATAATGCATTATGCATTCATTATAATGCCTTAAGAATACCCTTATAATGTATTATAAAAACTGGCTTCATAGAAAGTGTTACCAATCTTTCTTAACTGAAAATGATAAACAAAAACTACTTCTCCTTCAATCTTCATTAGATATAAAGCTGAAGGAGCATATAAAAGATCAAGTGAATAGATGAGGGAGAAAGGAGTTCAGCATATTATTTAGACTGGAAAAAAAAGAGACAAGAATGTAACAGGGTTAAAGCTTTACTGATTAATGATCAAGAATATAAAGATCCTGAAAAAAATATCTATTGAAATGTATTGTTTCTACAGCAATTTATACTCCTCCTCTTATTCATAAACAGATGCTGATGCTTTCTTTGATCACATTAAGAATTGTATTCCAAAAGTAGATGAGATTTTAAAAAAAATGTTTGTAATGCAGATATTAGTATGGAGGAAGTGTAAAAAACAGTGAATTGTTTATCATTAGACAAATTGCCTTGCTCAGATGGATTAACGAGTAACTTCTATAGGCATTTTTGGATATATATTAAAGACCTTGTTTTTAATATTCTGAAATAAATATCCAAAGCCATATTCTTCCATCTACTATGAAGCAAGGGGGTTATAACGCTCATCCCTTAACCTGGAAAAATCCTAAATTAACATACAATCTTAGGCCCATAACCCTGCTTAATTATGCTTATAAGATTTTAACTCATATTTATGCTTACAGATTAAACACACAGATTATTTTAGAGACATAGTCAGTTTTTTTTTTAAAGGGGGCTCAATTCACAATAATATAAGAGTTGTGCTTGATTTACTGGATTATAATTATTTAACTGAAGATGGTTTCATTTTATTTCTAGACTTTTTTTAAAGGTTTGACATGACCAAACACAAATTTATGTTTCTTACTTAACCATTATTTGGTTTTGAAGAAAATTATATTAATCTACTTAAATTAATTTATAATGATAGCTCAGTTATATTACCACATGCTATATCTCCAGGATTCTCAATTGACAAAGGAATCAAACAAGGCTGCCTCCTCTCTCCCCTGCTTTTTATTGCTTCTGCAGAAATGCTCTCCATTTTTATAAAAAATTGTGATTTTGAAAAATTTACAGTATTTTGCAAACAGTTAGTAATCAGCCAATTGGCAGTAGTGATTTTTTTATTTTTTTATTTCTGTCATGATGGTACTTTTCCATAACACTGAATGTGGTAATAAAGAGTTGGTTATACTTTAGATTTTGTCCAAATGATGGTGAAATGAAGTTTAGATTTTTTTTCTGCTTGGTTTTTTTTTTTTTTTTTTTTTTTTACAGTGGATTCTCATCTTCAAAAATTACCTTGTTGTATGATTTATGTATTTTGAGTTCACCCTTCAGATTAGACTATACAACTGTAGTGTTACTTGTTTAGGATTTAAAATGTTATTTGCTTTTATGTCATTTTGTCCTTTTTGAGTAAATCACTTTATACATATATTAGACCAGTATGTCAAGTCTGCCTAGAAAAAGCAATTATTATACCAGCAAACTCAAAATTGGATTAAAAATGAAGAAACTAGGCTACAAATACTTTGTATTGTAGGCATGGATTATTATATTATTATACAGCCTAGTGTTTATTTACTGATAGACACTCAAAAAGACAAATTAATCAATATTTTACTTATAACAGGGTTTTATTTATTTATAAAATAATAACACACCACAGATCCTCAAGAAACAGTTACAAAAACACAGAGACAGAAATGTCACATGATTAAGGAATGAGTCAGGCTCGACCCAAAAGACCCGAAAGATGAACTAATCAATTCTCTTTCCAGCTTGGACTCCATTGGTTTGGCGTATGGAGCTGTCACGTGATTAAGGAACGAGTCAAACTTGACCCGAAAGATGACCTATTCAATTCTCTTTCTGGCTCAGACTGCACTGGTTTGGTGTAAGGGGCTGTCACATGATTAATGACTTAAACCCGAAGGCTTGTCAGACAAGAAGTGGGGTGAGCTAATCACAAGACTGAAGACCCAGGTAAAGAATGAATTAATCTTTTCTGTATCTTATAGCATTTTAGTTTTTTATTGTTTGTAGTGTGATCAACGATTGCGTAAGTACTAGATTACATGTAACATTACATTTTGCTAAAATGAACGAAATGACTTGGGAAAAAAAAGTTTTGTTCATTTTCTGAACGAGACCAAAAAGTCTGAGTTGTTAAAATTATCTGAACTTACCATCACTAATTGGCAGATGTTCATGAAAAACATTGATCAAGTTCTCTAAAATTGTCCAAACCAAAGCGTTTTTCTCAAGGGCATCTGACTTAAAGTTACATTTAAAAAAATGTGAATTACAGTACTACCGATTGTAATGGCTGTTACATGTCTGGGATTTTGTTTCATGTTCTTGTTTTCATGTATTTTATTTTGTAGTTTGATTTATGCTGTTTATGTCATGCTTCCCTTGTCCTCTTATCTTCTTGCTATTGGTTCCTCTTGTTTATTGTGTCATGTTCTTATTGGTTTATTGTCTTGTCATGTGATTATCAGTTCTCTTTACTCATTGGTTGTTTTAGTCATGTGCCTTGTGTGGGATTACAAATTTATAAAATGTAAAATCTAGATTCCAATGTAATAGTATATAAACTAAAAAGTTATGTACATTGTGTTTTACATTTTGAGGTAAAAAAGGATGACATTTCTAAAAGATTAAATCAGGAAACCCGGGTGTCTGAGACGTTAACCTTTTGTCTTCATGCACTTCCTGACTTTAGGGCAGGGTCCCAAGTTGAAGGAAGCTCAAGGCACAGCTATGTCTTTGGGCCCTATTTTAACAATCTAAGCGCAAAGTGTAAAACACACTGTGCAGGTACACTCAGGCGTGTCCAAATCCACTTTTGCTATTTTAATGACGAAAAAACTGTTAGTGCACCCAGGAGCATGGTTGAAACCGGTTGTCCTTATTCTCTCAATGAGTAATGGGTGTTTTTTTTATGGGCATAACATGCAATACACCAATCAGAGTCTCATCTTACATCCCCTTTAAGAGCCAGCATGATGGATTTGCTATTTACACGGCGGAATTTGGCAAGATGAAATGATGCTACTTGTGTGCGAGCAAATAGATAGCCTAATTCTGATACATGCGATGACTATCCATTATGACATGTAGGGCATATATATATATATATATATATATATATATATATATATATACAGTATTGTTCAAAATAATAGCAGTACAATGTGACTAACCAGAATAATCAAGGTTTTTAGTATATTTTTTATTGCTACGTGGCAAACAAGTTACCAGTAGGTTCAGTAGATTGTCAGAAAACAAACAAGACCCAGCATTCATGATATGCACGCTCTTAAGGCTGTGCAATTGGGCAATTAGTTGAAAGGGGTGTGTTCAAAAAAATAGCAGTGTCTACCTTTGACTGTACAAACTCAAAACTATTTTGTACAAACATTTTTTTTTTCTGGGATTTAGCAATCCTGTGAATCACTAAACTAATATTTAGTTGTATGACCACAGTTTTTTAAAACTGCTTGACATCTGTGTGGCATGGAGTCAACCAACTTGTGGCACCCCTCAGCTGTTATTCCACTCCATGATTCTTTAACAACATTCCACAATTCATTCACATTTCTTGGTTTTGCTTCAGAAACAGCATTTTTGATATCACCCCACAAGTTCTCAATTGGATTAAGGTCTGGAGATTGGGCTGGCCACTCCATAACATTAATTTTGTTGGTTTGGAACCAAGACTTTGCCCGTTTACTAGTGTGTTTTGGGTCATTGTCTTGTTGAAACAACCATTTCAAGGGCATGTCCTCTTCAGCATAGGGCAACATGACCTCTTCAAGTATTTTAACATATGCAAACTGATCCATGATCCCTGGTATGCGATAAATAGGCCCAACACCATAGTAGGAGAAACATGCCCATATCATGATGCTTGCACCTCCATGCTTCACTGTCTTCACTGTGTACTGTGGCTTGAATTCAGAGTTTGGGGGTCGTCTCACAAACTGCCTGTGGCCCTTGGACCCAAAAAGAACAATTTTACTCTCATCAGTCCACAAAATGTTCCTCCATTTCTCTTTAGGCCAGTTGATGTGTTCTTTGGCAAATTGTAACCTCTTCTGCACATGCCTTTTTTTTAACAGAGGGACTTTGCGGGGGATTCTTGAAAATAGATTAGCTTCACACAGACGTCTTCTAACTGTCACAGTACTTACAGGTAACTCCAGACTGTCTTTGATCATCCTGGAGGTGACCATTGGCTGAGCCTTTGCCATTCTGGTTATTCTTCTATCCATTTTGATGGTTGTCTTCCGTTTTCTTCCACGTCTCTCTGGTTTTGCTCTCCATTTTAAGGCATTGGAGATCATTTTAGCTGAACAGCCTATCATTTTTTGCACCTCTTTATAGGTTTTCCCCTCTCTAATCAACTTTTTAATCAAAGTATGCTGTTCTTCTGAACAATGTCTTGAACGACCCATTTTCCTCAGCTTTCAAATGCATGTTCAACAAGTGTTGGCTTCATCCTTAAATAGGGGCCACCTGATTCACACCTGTTTCTTCACAAAATTGATGACCTCAGTGATTGAATGCCACACTGCTATTTTTTTGAACACACCCCTTTCAACTAATTCAACTAATTGCCCAATTGCACAGCCTTAAGAGCGTGCATATCATGAATGCTGGGTCTCATTTGTTTTCTGAGAATCTACTGAACCTACTGGTAACTTGTTTGCCACGTAGCAATAAAAAAATATAAGAAAAACCTTGATTATTCTGGTTAGTCACATTGTACTGCTATTATTTTGAACAATACTGTATATATATATATATATATATATATATATATATACTGTCACAGGGTGAAGAATCACACGACAGCAAGGAGTGCAAAGTAAAGCCCCGGAGGGTGGGTTTATTTGGGTGTGAGAGTTCCGTGGTCAGGAGTGGGAAGTGCTGGTGCGCTGGTTGTGATGGTGTCCCAAGTGCGGCGAGTCCGTGCATGGGGGTGCTGATCGGTCATGAGCTTTCTGTAAGGGACACGGAGAACAGCATTAGCATCCAGTCTTCTGGAGAGATCACTCCCTTGTGTATCAGTGGCGGCGGCTTATGTAGCCGCTGCTTGATTGACGGCAGCCATGACCAATCAGCCGGTGATGAGGTTTGAGACTTGCGAAAGCTGACCAAATCATGGAGAGTCCGTCGGCATTGGCGGCCGTCCCGGCTCGGTGTTGTACGCTGAAGTGGAAGTCCTGGAGCGACAGGAACCACCGCGTTACCCGGGCGTTGGTGTCTTTTGCCCGGGCCATCCACTGCAAAGGGGCATGGTCAGTAATCAAGGTAAACTTTCCCAATAGATAATACCTTGCAGGTCGAACGGGAGGGTCCATTATTGCCAGTGGCCACTTGGGGTGGAGAAGGCTTGGGCTTGGCCTCCTCTGTGAGTCCAACTTGCCAATACCCTTTTGTCAGGTCGAGGGTGGAGATATACTGGGCCCTCCCAAGTCGGTCGAGGAGTTCGTCCACTCTGGGCATTGGATAGCCGTCGAACTCCGAGATCTTGGTTAGGTGGCGGTAGTCATTACAGAGCCGGAGGGTGCCATCAGCTTCGGGACCAGGACGATGGGGCTGGACCAGGGGCTCCGAGATGGTTCGATCACCCCTAACTTCAACATCTCCTTAACTTCCTCCTCGATGGCGTGTCTCCGAGCCTCCGGGACACGATAGGGCCGCTGCCTCACGATGAGTCCTGGTGGTGTTCGGATGTCGTGCTGTACCACGTTGGTCCACCCAGGGAGGGGGGAGAACACATCGGGGAACTGACTGACCAGGTGCTGCAGCTCCGTCTTCTGGGCAGCGGACAGTTGGGGCTCCATGTCCACAACCAAGGGAGAGGAGGTGGTAAGTGCGGAGAGCTGGGTCCGGGTTCCAATCCACTTTTTTAACAGGTTGATATGGTACAACTGGCCTTCCCATCTTCGCCCGGGTTGACGCACCCTGTAGGTGACTGGGCCCACCTTCTCAGTCACGGTATACGGCCCTTGCCAGGTGGCCAAGAACTTGCAAGCCGCATTGGGGACCACGACCAGGACGTGGTCTCCTGGCCGGAACACTCGTGGCTGCACCCCCCGATCGTAGTGGCGTTGTTGGGCCTGCTGCGCTTGACTGAGGTGTTCCCGGACCAAGGGCATCACTCTGTCGATCCTCTCCCGCATGGACGTGCCCGATTGACGACCGGTGGCCGGCTGGCTGCTACTCCCATGCCTCTCTCGCGACAACCAAGAGGCCCGGGGCTGCCGCCCAAACAGGAGCTCAAAGGGGGTGAAACCAGTGGATGCCTGCGGGACCTCTCGGATGCTGAAGAGGACATTGGGCAGCATTTGATCCCAATCCCCGTCTATCTTCAGTGGCCACACGTCTCAGCATTTGTTTGAGGGTCTGATTAAACCGTTCGACCAAGCCGTCCGTCTGAGGGTGGTAGACCATGGTCCGGAACTGCTTGACCTTGAGGAGCCGACAGAGGTCTGCCATCAGCCAGGACATGAAGGGGGTCCCCTGGTCGGTCAGAATCTCAGTGAGGATACCAACTCAGCTACAGAGGAGGAACAGCTCTTGGGCAATGGCCTTGGCGGTGGCCTTCCATAGGGGATTAGCCTCAGGGTACCGGGTAGCGTAGTCGACAATCACGAGGATGTCGCGTTCCGTCTCCCCTTGATGGCTGGCAAGGTGTTCAGCAATTTGTTGCTGGCAGATGCTGACCTCGGTGAGGTGTTTGATCAGTTCTTCTAAGATGAGGGGAGGAGCGCCCGCCTGCATGGGGAAAGGGAGAGAAGAAGCAGTGGTGAGGAAACAAAGTAGTACAATTTTTTTTTTTTAAGTGACTCTCTGTCGGTGACTCTTCACGCTTCTGCCCACATTCTCCACCAGTGTCACGGGGTGAAGAATCACACGACAGCAAGGAGTGCAAAGTAAAGCCCCCGGAGGGTGCGTTTATTTTAGACCGATTAAGAACATGCGTTCGCTGGCGCCGATACAGGATGGCTGCCTCCGTGACGAGCTCCGCATATGTTTTTGTGTTTTTGTTAGTTTGTCCTGTCTTTAGTTATATTCCTGCCATCAGTTTCACCAGGGAAGAACTGCTGAACATTCGGCAGAACGCACCACAAGATGTTTTTCCGGATTTCAATTATTCAGATGTTTTAGTGAACGTTGTTATCGGAGGAGCGGCGGCGCTGATCAAGCGCTTCAGGATGCGCAGACGGGGGAAGCGAGCGGGAGCGCTCGTCAGACTCAGGAAGCGCGGATTTCGAACGCCGTTGCCTAGCATCCATCTGGCAAATCTCCGCTCTCTACCCAACAAAACGGACGAACTCCTTCTGCTTTCTCGGACTAATAAGGATTTCACACACTCTGCTGCTCTGTGTTTCACGGAAACCTGGCTGAATGACACCATACCGGACAGCGCGCTCCATCTGCCGGGCTTTCAGCTGTTTAGAGCGGATCGCGAATCAGAATCCACTGGGAAACCGCGCGGCGGCGGGACATGCTTTTACATCAATGAACGGTGGTGTACAGATGTAACTGTGTTAAAGAAGACGTGCTGCTCAAATCTCGAAACACTCTTCATTAACTGCAAGCCGTTCTATTCGCCGCGGGAGTTTCATTCGTTCATTCTGGTCAGTGTTTACATCCATTCTCAAGCGCATGTGAGCTCAGCTTTACAGAAACTCGCTGATCAGATCACAGAGACAGAACAACAACACCCTGACTCTTTTTTAATCATTCTCGGGGACTTTAATAAAGCCAATCTGTCCCGTGAACTGCCAAAATACAGACAGCATGTTACATGTCCCACAAGAGACAGTAATATATTGGATCACTGTTACACCACAATAAAGGATGCATTTCACTCTGTTCCACGAGCAGCTTTGGGACATTCTGATCACCTTCTGGTTCATCTTATACCGTCCTACAGGCAGAAACTAAAATCAGCTAAACCTGTATCAAGGACTGTAAAAAGATGGACTAATGAAGCAGAGCAGGATTTACAATCTTGTTTTGACCTCACTGATTGGAGTGTTTTTGAAGCTGCTGCCACCGATCTGGATGAACTCACAGAGACCGTAACATCATATATCAGTTTCTGTGAGGATATGTGTATTCCTACAAAGACTCAACTAATTTACAATAATGACAAACCGTGGTTCACTGCAAAACTCAGACAGCTCCGTCAGGCCAAAGAAGATGCTTACGTGAAGGGGGACAATGTCTTGTATAAACAGGCTAAATACACATTGGAAAAGGAGATCAAAGTGGCAAAGAGGAATTATTCTGAAAAAATAAGGACTCAGTTCACTTCCAACGACTCCGCATCAGTGTGGAAAAGTCTAAAGAAGATCACCAATTACAAGACACCACCCCCCAGCACCGTAGAGAATCAACAACTGGCAGACGATCTGAACGAGTTTTACTGCAGGTTTGAAAGAACACCCATCACCTGCCCTGAACGCCTCCCCACAAAACCATTCACACCCTTCACAACTCCTGCAACCAGCCCTGAATGCCTCTCCAAACTACCGTTCACACCATTAACAGCTCCTGCAAACCATCCTGAACACCTCTCCAATCAACCGCTCTCACCATTCACACCTCCTGCATCCCCCCTCTCCCCCACACCTGCAATTCAGATCAGTGAGGATGCGGTGCGCCAGGTCTTCCGGAAGCAGAAAAGGAAAAAAGCACCAGGCCCAGATTGTGTTACACCAGCCTGTCTGAAATCCTGTGCTGACCAGCTGGCCCCCATCTTCACACAGATCTTCAACAGATCGCTGGAGCTGTGCGAAGTCCCTTCATGCCTCAAATGTTCCACCATCATCCCCATCCCTAAGAAACCCAAAATTACAGGACTAAATGACTACAGGCCTGTGGCTCTAACGTCTGTAGTCATGAAGTCATTTGAAAAACTGGTGCTGGCCCACCTGAAGGACATCACTGGGCCCTTGCTGGATCCTCTTCAGTTTGCCTACAGAGCAAACAGGTCTGTGGACGATGCAGTAAACATTGGACTGCATTATGTTCTGCAACACCTAGACAGACCGGGGACTTATGTGAGGATCCTGTTTGTGGACTTCAGCTCGGCCTTCAACACGATCATCCCAAACCTCCTCCTGCCCAAACTAAATCAGCTCTCCGTGCCCACCTCCGTCTGTCAGTGGATCAACAGCTTCCTGACAGACAGGCAGCAGCTAGTGAGGCTGGGAAAATACACATCCAGCACCCGTACAATCAGCACCGGAGCTCCCCAGGGCTGCGTTCTCTCCCCACTGCTCTTCTCCCTGTACACCAACGATTGCACATCTAAGGACCCCTCTGTCAAGCTCCTGAAGTTTGCAGATGACACCACACTCATCGGCCTCATTCAGGACTGTGACGAGTCTGCTTACAGACAGGAGGTAAAAGAGCTGGCTGTCTGGTGCAGTCTCAACAACCTGGAGCTTAACACCCTCAAAACAGTGGAGATGATCGTGGACTTCAGGAGAAACCCCCCTGCACTCCCCCCACTCACCATCATGAACAGCCCTGTGACTGCAGTGGAGTCATTCAGCTCCACTTATGTGGAGTTCTACTCCACCATCATTGAATCCATCCTCTGCACTTCAGTAACTGTCTGGTTCAGCTCAGCTTCTAAATCTGACCTCAGAAGACTGCTGAGCGAATCATCGGTTCAACTCTCCCATCTTTTCAAGAACTGTACTTATCCAGAGTGAGAAAAAGGGCTGTCAAAATCACTCTGGACCCCTCACATCCAGCACACTCCCTCTTTGAACTGTTGCCATCTGGTCGACGCTACAGAGCACTGAGCACTAGAACGACCAGACACAGGACCAGTTTCTTCCCTCAGGCAATCCATCTTATGAACAGCTGACAATAATGGCGAACACACTACACTTTATATTTATATACACACACACTTTATTTATCTAACACACATACTTAGTATACACTTAAATTTTGCACACAATATATATGTACATACATATCTTCACTTTGTAATATACCTGCCTACAATTGTCATTTGTATATTGTCATTCACTGTCTACATATTTGTATTTTATTCTTTTATTATGTGTTTTATGTTCTGTCGCTGTCATTCTGTTGTACTGCGGAGCTTCTGTCACGAAAACAAATTCCTCGTATGTGTAAACATACCTGGCAATAAAGCTCATTCTGATTCTGATTCTGATTCTGATTTATTTGGGTGTGAGAGTTCCGTGGTCAGGAGTAGGAAGTGCTGGTGCGCTGGTCGTGATGGTGTCTCAAGTGCGGCGTGTCCGTGCGTGGGGGTGCTGATCGGTCACTTCTGTAAGGGAACACGGAGAACAGCATTAGTATCCAGTCTTCTGGAGTGATCACTCCCTTGTGTATCAGTGATTGACGGCAGCCGTGACTAATAAGCTGGTGATGAGGTTTCCAGGTGTTCCTCGTGCGTTTCCAGGGCGACGCTGATGAGGTCTCGGGACACACGTCACAATACACACAAAAAAATCTTATGGATTGTAATCCTTGAATTTTTTATATTTGGCATGTTTGTGTGCTGCTGTGCATCCCTGTGTTTAATAAGCAAAGTGTACGTGCGTTGTGGACCCGCTTATACTAAAACACTAAAACACAAAAAAACATTGTGTCAGACTTTAGACAAGGTTTGAGTTGGTCTATGGCGCAGTCTGTTTTCAGCTCCTTAAAATAGCAATGCGCCAGCAATGCACCAGAACACACCATGGGCGCACAAATGAATGCTAATGCATTTGCTAATTAAACGACGTGGCGACGTGGTGCTGGACAGGAAAATGCGAACGGCACAGGACTAAAACTAGCAAATACACTTGTGCTGCACCTTGCATTGCATTGCCCCAGGTGTATTATAGGGCCCTTAGTCTCTATGGTAATGTGAAGGTATGGTCAATACTGTCAGGCTGATTAAAGTAGCACCCATGCATTTAAATGACACTGTTATGCTGTGTCATTCATATGCCGGTGGCGGGGTGATTCCTGTACTTCATTTGCATGCTATGGGTTAGGTTGTCTCCATCTCTACTGGATGTATCCCTCCCAACTGAATGTATATAAACTCTAAAGTATCATTGCTTTGGTAAGACTTTTTGATGACTACAGCAACACAGCTCGTTTCTCAATAAATAAATCTTCTGAAGATTACCCAAGAGTCTCCTGGTCTTTGCTTCTGAGTTCCCAACAGTTTTGGTGCCGTGCCAATACATTTGTTATCCTCTGCCTCGGATAGAGCTCCTCACCTGAATCTAAATTGAAACTTCAAGTTCAACAAAGATCTGACTTCATTCCAGACTGAATCTTTCTGTACAGTCAAGGGTTGGTGATTGCCACTTTATCCAAAAGAACCTTTGAGACCAGTAAAAATTTGCTATCCTCTGCGCTGAAGAGTTAACAGACAGCTGTAGGGTTTGGTTAACTAAGTTATCCTCTAAAAAATTATTTTGGAGATGAAGGTTTTCCTCTGTTAAGGCAGTGTAGATTAGCATCACATGCTAATATTTTGTTATCCTCTGCTTTGGGGAAGGTTGAATACATTATGACATGTATTAACTAGCTTATCTTCTGCTTTGTCAGAGAGGTTACTGGCGTATCCTCTGCTTTGCCAGGGAAAGTTAATCGTTTTTATGTGTTAACAAGTGTATCCTCTGCTTGCCAGGGAAGTGTTAGAAGTGTCCTGTTGTGTCAGAAAGACTTTACAAAATGTTGAGAAGGAATGCTAAGCTGATTCCAACAACTAAGAAAGGTGGACTAGTTACTCCTTCATTGACAGACAGTGAGTTCAAATCATTGTTAGGAGAGCACATGGACTCAATAGTAACAGAGTCAGTCAGATTGGATTTGATAAAGAAACTTGGTATTGATCCAGAAAAGTACGGTCAATTGAATAATGTAAAAAGGTACTAGGACATGTATTCGCAAGAACAATGTGAAAGGCATTATCTGCTGCAAGATTCAAGATTTTTATTCGTCACATACACAATTATATAGAGCATATATAACCAGCAGTGAAATTTGAGTCAGGTCCACTCCATGGACAGTGCAATTATTAAAGAAAACAACACAGATGAAAATATACATAAATATTGCTATGAAAGAATGAAGTAAAGGTAAACAATAAAAATATAAGAATAAAATATTAAAAAAGATGTATACTGTAGAATTAAATATTAAAAGGAAAATAATCTGCATGAAAGTACATTGTATTCTTTTATATTAAGATACCCAGGGATGTACAAGAGGCAATGTGCATATGTGTATTGTACTGTAGTCTTAGATATTAAGATACACAGGAATGTACAAGAGTCAAATGTGCAAACAGGTTGACACTTTCATTATGTCAATGTGAGGTAGAGAATGACGAATATCTTACTGATTAAGTGAATATTAAATAGAGACATGAAGATGTTAAAGGGATAGTTCACCCAAAAATTAAAATTATGTCATTACCCACTCACCCTCATGTTGTTCCAAACACGTAAGACCTCCGTTCATCTTCGGAACACAGTTTAACCCCTTTGCTTGCAAGTGTCGGGAACTCAGAAACGAAGACCAGGAGACTCTTGGGTAATCTTCAGCAGGATTCTTTATTGAGAACGCTCTGCGTGGCGCTGCAGTCATCAAAAAGTCTAACTTGTCCTCAAGACATTGTAGTTTTTATATATTTTAAGGGGGTGGGATACACAGACGTGAAGTCAACCTAAACAAAGCATGCAAATGCAATACAGGTATCAGCCTGATACTGGCCTTTTTCCCATCTTTGATCTTGTCAGCATAACAGTGTCATTTAAATACAGAGGTGCCTGACAGTATCACTGATACCTTAAAGACCCACTAAGATGAAAATTCTAAGCTTCCTATCACTGTTTATAAGTCCTGTACAATAAGTTTATGCTACAGTATGCTACTTAAGGTAGCATACTGTGTTCTGATTGGTCAACTGACATAGTTTTGTTTGGTTGTTCCGCACACAACTTCATGGTAAACAATGCGTTAGCATCTTTTTGGGGTGAATTATGTCTTATTCCTCTCATCACGAAGCAAACAGTAAAATAAAAAACTTGAACAGTCTCGCTGCTTTTTCTTCTGTGTGGATGTATTCAAGCCGCGCGCTTCAGTTTGAATCTGAATAGCGCGTTCAGCGCGGGGGCGTGGTAACATTAGATATAATGAAGGGAGACGTGAAAAACGGACATCGCGTTGTTTTCATATCGATTAACGTTACTTTATCACAGAATATCTGTTAGCAGCACTTGTTACACTTCATTTTAATGACGTGTTTGTAAATGAAAATCAGCACAGACAAAGGCTGCAGACAGCACACATACTGATAAGATGCTCGGGAGAAAACAAACACATAACTTCATAATCATACTTCGCGTTGTGATTCGGAGATGCTTGTTGGTCTAAATAAAGTTGGTAATGAACCCTCTTTTATGACCAAACGCTTTGAAAATCCCACCTTGTACTCACCGAGATTAGAAAAGCAGTCATCAGTGAAATGTTGTGAACACAACAAAAGGCATTTGTTTTACTGCTCTGGTATTGTGGTAAAAATGAACTTTAGCCATTGGTTCTTCTGATCTTCATTCTTTGGCAGTGAAAATAAAACAAACTTGCCTTTACAATTAAAAACACACTGTCTCCTCGACATGATGCTGTCACACCAACCAGAGCGTCTGTGTGGGGGGTGGGGCAGGTCAGAGTTCCGTTTCTCCCAAGACGGTAGGCGGAGATTATTATGCAAAGTGTTCCTAGTGACGTACATAGAGATGGGCAAAAGATTTGAAATCTATAACGACTCGTTTCAGCGATTCAGAGTCGACTCCTTACTTTAGAAGCCAATAACTTTATAAATCGTGTACTTTTTGGTTTAATTACTTTGCACATTGTTTACACTGATGGACAGCTACATCATACACTGTAATACAGGTAATTTTTGATTTCCCATCTTTGTGGCACTTTAACATTATCATAGAGACAACAGGCACAGCTGTGCCTTGAGCTTCAAGGAAGAACACAAAGACAAAAGGTTAATGTCTCAAACACTTGATTTTCCTGATTTGAGCTTCTTGGATGTCCGCTTTATTACCCCAAAAAGTCTACTATTATATTGGAACCTAGATTTAACATTTTATAAATTTTTTAATTCCACACAAGGATCGGCGACGGTCCGTGTATCATCCGATCATTCAATTATTCCATTAAATCTGGCAAACCAAAAACGAAATTCTTTTTCTGTTTTTCTGTATGAACCAAATATGAAAAACTGTTGTTTGTTTCATAGCTTTCAGCTCAAAACGGGAAATATAATAAACAAGGAAACCAAAACGAAATAATGTATCGAATTTAGGTTGTCTTAATTTTTCTTTATTTGTGTAGTAGGTCTAACTTTTTTCCCACGGTGGCAACCTGCTTGCTTTGCGCATGCGCAGTGGATAGCTTCAAAGGAGTAGGTCGCTGAGCGCCCAACCCACGATGGGTAACTCGCGAAGCACAAAGTTCCTCTGTGTTTTCTCAGCATTATATCTTAGAAAATACGAGGTTTGAGAAGTAAATAGCGGGGCAACATTTAAAATATTTCAAAGTTAAAGTTCATGCAAACAGATTTTAATAGACTTTCAGTCAAATATTTATGTTTTAAAACCCAGTGTTAAAGCAGAGCGCAAACAAATATATCTGGAACATTATATACTGTAGACTAACCAATATGCGCTCACTTTCGCGTATTCATCGCGGGGATAAAGAACACGTTTTTGTTTAACGATCACAGGCATAGTTACAGTATGTCCAATAACAATACAACACGATATAATAAAAATGAGAGATGGTTTAAATGTCCTTTGAAATCACGCTAACCACTTTGGTATGTGGGGCATTTTAAGTAGATCATTAATTGTTAAATACTATCTATCTATCTATCTATCTATCTATCTATCTATCTATCTATCTATCTATCTATCTATCTATCTATCTATCTATCTATCTATATACAACACACATCCATAAATACATACACACATACAATACAAATAAAATAAAAAACAAATAGAAAGAATTGAAAAAGAATACAGAAAGCTAGTGTTGGATGAAAAACTAGCAGTTAGAATAAATAAATACAAATTATATAAAATATAATTAGAATAGACAGTGCTAGAGTTCGAGGGTCAAATATGAAAGAGATGTGTTTTTAGATGTTTCTTGAAGATGCATGTACTGCATGTAATATATTTAGCTTTGCAATATAACAATTTTAAAGGTAACAATGTAATTCAAAAGGCAATGGTTGACATAATTGAATAATGTTTGCAATAGTATTCTACCTGACAATTACTGTATCAGTTAAATATATTACACCCTTTCATTATACTGAATTTATAGAATAGAACACCTTTATTGCACAGATGTACTCTGAAATTTAAGTTCTAGTAGCAATACACACTTACAAACAGTTCTAGTGCACATGTAAACAAATACTGTATGCACAGAACTACGAAGTTAAATATCAGAATCAGAATCAGAATCAGAATGAGCTTTATTGCCAGGTATGTTTACACATACGAGGAATTTGTTTTCGTGACAGAAGCTCCGCAGTACAACAGAATGACAGCGACAGAACATAAAACACATAATAAAAGAATAAAAAATACAAATAAGTAGATAGTGAATGACAATATACAAATGACAATTGTAGGCAGGTATATTACAAAATTAAGTAATGTATGTACATATATATTGTGTGCAAAATTTAAGTGTATACTAAGTATGTGTGTTAGATAAATAAAGTGTGTGTGTATATAAATATAAAGTGTAGTGTGTTCGCCGTTATTATCAGCTGTTCATAAGATGGATTGCCTGAGGGAAGAAACTGGTCCTGTGTCTGGTCGTTCTAGTGTTCAGTGCTCTGTAGCGTCGACCAGATGGCAACAGTTCAAAGAGGGAGTGTGCTGGATGTGAGGGGTCCAGAGTGATTTTGACAGCCCTTTTTCTCACTCTGGATAAGTACAGTTCTTGAATAGAAGGGAGGTTTGTACCAATGATTCGCTCAGCAGTCCGGACTACCCTCTGTAGTCTTCTGAGGTCAAATTTAGAAGCTGAGCTGAACCAGACAGTTACTGAAGTGCAGAGGATGGATTCAATGATGGTGGAGTAGAACTGTTTCAGCAGTTCCTGTGGCAGGTTAAACTTCCTCAGCTGGCGGAGGAAGTACAACCTTTGCTGGGCCTTTTTCACAATGGAGTCAATGTGAATGTCCCACTTCAGGTCCTGAGAGATGGTGGTTCCCAGGAACCTGAATGACTCCACTGCAGTCACAGTGCTGTTCATGATGGTGAGTGGGGGGAGTGCAGGGGGGTTTCTCCTGAAGTCCACGATCATCTCCACTGTTTTGAGCGTGTTAAGCTCCAGGTTGTTGAGACTGCACCAGACAGCCAGCTCTTTTACCTCCTGTCTGTAAGCAGACTCGTCACCGTCCTGAATGAGGCCGATGAGTGTGGTGTCATCTGCAAACTTCAGGAGCTTGACAGAGGGGTCCTTAGATGTGCAATCGTTGGTGTACAGGGAGGAGAGCAGTGGGGAGAGAACGCAGCCCTGGGGAGCTCCGGTGCTGATTGTACGGGTGCTGGATGTGTATTTTCCCAGCCTCACTAGCTGCTGCCTGTCTGTCAGGAAGCTGTTGATCCACTGACAGACGGAGGTGGGCACGGAGAGCTGATTTAGTTTGGGCAGGAGGAGGTTTAATATTTACATTATTTTACAGTTACATTGCAATCTGTACAAATACAACAAATTAATTTATTCCTTGTGTTGTGTCTAAACCTAGCATCAGCTTATCTACTGCTGTGTGCCGTTCTTCAGTTATCAAATTATTGATGTAGTATCAGGGTTGAAGTAACTATACACTTAGTAGGCCTATTGTAAATCCATGGCTTTATCAGATCTCGTCTGAATTGGAGACAAGTGAGCAGAATTCTGCTGTTGGAGAGGCTGCACATAAAAAATTATATTTAGCAGCTATGTAGGAAAATAACTAATTACTTTAAGAAAAATGCAGGTCTTTGTGCTTTAATGATTTGTATTCTTCCAAATTATGCCAGCAGAATTTTTTTATTCTTAATTCTCACATAAAATAAATGAATAGCCTAAAGAAGACTGTCGTTTTTTGTGAATAATCAGCATAAAATCAGGGTTTCATCCCCATCTTTTTTAATTTAATTTTGAAATCTGAAAAATGAAATTAATTTACTTCAAACCTGCACTCACCAGAAAGTATTCTATCAGTGTCATTTTCTATCACAAATCATTTTTATTAACCATTTAAACAGAATGTCGTATTAGGCCTAAAAATAAAACACGATTCAAAAAAAATTGTGACATTGTGAATAAAAACAGAATACAACGTAGATGACATATCAAATGTTTAAACTGACAAAAGGTATAAATTTAAGGGAAAAATAAGTTGATTTTAAATTTCATGGCATCAACACATCTCAAAAAAAGTTGGGACAAGGCCATGTTTCCCACTGTGTGCATCCCCTCTTCTTTTTATAACAGTCTACAAAAATCTCAGGACTGAGGAGACAAGTTGCTCAAGTTTAGGAATAGGAATGTTGTCCCATTCTTGTCTGATACAGGCTTTTTAGTTGCTCAATTAGGTCTTCCTCTTTATGATGCGACAAAAAAGATCTGGACTGCAGACTACAGTCATGTTGTAAAATGCAAGGTCTTCCCTGAAAGAGATGACGTCTGGATGGGAGCATATGTTGTTCTAGAACTTGGATATATCTTTCAGCATTGATGGCGCTCATCTTTCAAGATGTGTAAGCTGCCCATGCCACACACACTCATGCAACCCAATACCATTAGAGATGCATCAGATATCTTTAGTCAGGATGATATGGCATCCCAGTTTTCCAAAAATAACTTCATATTTTGATTCGTCTGACCACAGAACAGTTTTCCACTTTGCCACAGTCCATTTTAAATGAGCCTTGGCCCAGATAAAACACCTGCGCTTCTGGATCATGTTTAATTATGGCTTCTTTTTCGACATATAGAGTTTTAGCCGGCAACAGTGAATGGCACGGTGGATTGTGTTCACAGACAGTGTTTTCTGGAAGTATTCCTGAGCCCATGTTGTGATTTCCATTACCGTATCATTCCTTTATGTGATGCAGTGCCGTCTAAGGGCCAGAGATCACGGGCATCCAGTATGGTTTTCCGGCCTTGACCCTTACACACAGAGATTGTTCCAGATTCTCTAAATCTTTGGATGATATTGTGCACTGTAGATGATGATAACTTCAAACTCTTTGCAATTTTTCTCTGAGAAACTCCATTCTGATATTGCTCCACTATTTTTCACCGCAGCATTAGGGATTGGTGATCCTCTGCCCATCTTGACTTCTGAGAGACACTGTCACTCTGAGAGGCTCTTTTTATACCCAATCATGTTGCCAATTGACCTAATAAGTTTCAAATTGGTCCTCCAGCTGTTCCTTATGTGTACTTTTAACTTTTCCAGCCTCTTATTGGTACCTGTCACAACTTTTTTGGAATGTGTAGCTCTCATGAAACCAAAATGGGCCAATATTGGGCATCACATTTCAAAATGTCTCACTTTCAACATATATTATCTATATTCTACTGTTAAATTAATATAAGTTTATCAGATTTGTAAATTATTCCATTCCTTTTTTACTCACAATTTGTACAGCATCCCAACTATTTGGGAATCGGGTTTGTATTTATGTCATCCTTAATGTTAAATTCTTAAATGATAAAGTTAAATTGGAATACATGTAATAATTAAATCAGTATTAATTAAGCCTTCAGAGCTAGCTGTGTCTGAAATTGATTTTAGATGTATTAGGCCTGTTTACAGTTTAATGCTGATCAGAGGTCTGTGCATGCCTTTACATAGCAATTACAACTGTATAATGAAATGAGATTAATGTTTAATACAACATTTTTAACACAGAAATATGTAATGACAAAATGAAATGATAGGCCTACTTTATGATACTTCTGAAAGTAATATCGCCACTAGGTGCCGGTAAGTCACTGTGTTAATAAAGAAGCCTTTTATTCAATCTATTCGTCCAAGATTCAGATTCTTTCAGGAATAAATTCAAGTGTCTGTGTTTAATAATTTGTCACTGAATTGTCTATGATAATGGGTCTTTCAAAGACTGGTTCATATCAGGATTCAGGAATGATACATCACTCTATAGTCTATACGCTTACTGTGACTTTGGTTTGATGTCATCAAGAAAATACCCCCCACCCATTCACATCTGAAAACTACTACTTATATGTCACACAGTGTAACTGTAAAAATAATGTAAATATGTAACTTCACATAATTCTGTACATATTTGTTTGTTTGCATTTAAATAAAGAGATCTCTTTACCATCTACATGCTCTCTGTTCATTGTCTATCTAGGCTACTTGTTTTTCATTAAAAAAAAAAACACTTTCTTTATGTATTCTAAATATTTATATTCTAACTACTTGTTTTCTTTTTGTGTGTGTGTGTGTGTATACAGTAGTCAACGTTTGAAGTGGATCAAATCCTTTAATCAAAGCTGTCCTAAAACCAAATTCGAAATACGATATAATTTAACGTATATATATATCGTTTTGATTGCTTTAATTGATCTCATTAGTAATAAAATAATCTTCTAATATAAATGTTTTAATTAATGATCACTTAAAATGCCCCACATACCAAAACAAGTGGTTAGCGTGATTTCAAAGGACATTTAAACCATCTGATTTTTATTATATCGTGTTGTATTGTTATTGGACATACTGTTACTATGCCTGTGATCGTTAAACAAAAACGTGTTCTTTATCCCCGCGATGAATACACGGAAGTGAGCGCATATTGGTTAGTCTACAGCATATAATGTTCCAGATATAATTGTTTGCGCTCTGTTTTAACACTGGGTTTTGTTATAGGCATAAAACATAAATATTTGACTGAAACTGGTCTTTTAAAATCTGTTTGCATGAAATGTAACTTTGAAATATTTTAAATGTTGCCCCGCCTTTTACTTCTCAAACCTCGTATTTCTAAGATATAATGCTGAGAAAACACGGAGGAACTTTGTGCTTCGCGAGTTACCTATCCACTGCGCGTGCGCAAAGCAAGCAGGACGCCACCGTGGGAAAAAGTTAGACCTACTACACAAATAAAGAAATATTGAGACAATGTAAATTTGATCCATTATTTCGTTTTGGTTTCCTTGTTTATTATATTTCCCGTTTCGAGCTGAAAGCTATGAAACAAACGTCAGTTTTCCATATTTGGTTCATACATAAAAACAGAAAAACAAAATATTGATTCGTTATTTCGTTTTTGGTTTGCCAGATTTAATGGAATAATTGAATGATCGGATGATACATGGACCGGTGAGGTCCGTGTATCTTTTGGTCATTCGATTTTCTATTTAAAAATGAATAAAGATAAATGAGAAACAGTTTGATTTTCGTTTTTTCGTTTTGTTTAAGAAACGGAAAATGAAAATTTAGCTGGATTTTTCGTATTTTTGTTTGTGGGTAAAAAATGAGATTATGCTTTAATATTTGTTTGAATGTGTGGGCGGCGCTGAAACGCCCCTTTCATCCCTTCTGTACTGCACCGACAAGCGGCAACCGCGAGCTCAGTTCATTTTCACCAGGAGAGAAGCGGCAGACAGCAGAGTTTATTAATCCTGCCAATTCTTTGGTAGTGGTGCTTGCAAGCTTTATATATATATATATATATATATATATATATATACACCAAACATATATCAAACATAGCCTAATATATATATGACCAAACAGAAATTAATTTATTCAATGACATTTGAATTTTACTGTTTGAGCTACAATGACATGAAATATGCAGATTTTTAGCCTACTAATTTTATTCTATGCCTATTTAAGAAAAACCTCACAGGTAGCCTAACATGTTTTCATTTGCTATGCAAACAACAGCAACTGAAGCTTTATCTTGTAGAGTGTAGTCTGCTGCACTTCTCCGATCGGCGGATCCCGATCCACAGCTTCAATCCCATAGACAGTAAACCGATAACAGGGGAAAGAGCTTCAGCTCCGTCATTTTGGGTCGTAAGGCACCCTAAATAACATGAAAACCTTACAAAACTCAATGAAACATCAGAAATGAACCATGCTCTTGTATCAGACGACATTCAGTTCATAATTCTAAGTAGCCTATAGCCTATAATTAAAACATTTAAAGTAGACTAATTATGGGGAAAACTTAACTTATTTTAATATAAATTTTATTATAAATGTGGGGTTGGGTTTTTCCCATTTTATTTTTTTAATGAATGGCCTAGAATAAGTAGGCAAAAAATTAGTAGTAGGCCTATATTTTATTCCATGTCGTTGTAGATCACAGGCTAAAGTAAAATTCAAATGGTGTTTTATGAATAAAGTTGTCAAGTCTGCTTTGTCAATAACATGCAGCAGCCGGAAAAATATAATATATATATATTTTTTATTATTAATTAATTAATTTATTATTATTATTATTTTATCTTGCAAGCACCACTACCAAAGAATTGGCAGGATTAATAAACTCTGCTGTCTGCCGCTTCTCTCCTGGTGAAAATGAACTGAGCTCGCGGTTGCCGCTTGTCGGTGCAGTACAGAAGGGATGAAAGGGGCGTTTCAGCGCCGCCCACACATTCAAACAAATATTAAAGCATAATCTCATTTTTTACCCACAAACAAAAATACGAAAAATCCAGCTAAATTTTCCTTTTCCCTTTTCTTAAATAAAACGAAAAAACGAAAATCAAACCGTTTCTCATTTATCTTTATTCATTTTTAAATAGAAAATCGAATGACCAAAAGATACACGGACCCGGTGACGGCCCCAGATTCGATTATTAATTTTTATATGAAGCTTTGGTATACTTGTGGCTTTAGCTACACTGTGTTTCTAAACTCATATACTACATCAACAATTTTTTTTGATACATTTAAAAATGTTTTTAATATTTTTAGTTTAATTTTTATGTTTGAGCTTATATATCTCTATTATCATAACAGTCTGAGTGATTCTGATTCCTGGACAGTAAACATTGAAGTGTCAGCTTTGTGAACAGATATTGATTATGTATCTAGTATGAGAGAATCATGAGCAGAAACATTTTCATTTTGGGTATGTCAAGTCAAGTCACCTTTATTTATATAGCGCTTTAAACTAAATATATTGTGTCAAAGCAACAGAACAACATTCATTAGGAAAACAGTGTGTCAATATGCAAAACGACAGTTAAAGGCAGTTCATCATTGAATTCAGTGATGTCATCCCTTTTCAGTTTAAATAGTGTCTGTGCATTTATTTGCAATCAAGTCAACGATATCGCTGTAGATGAAGTGTCCCCAACTACGCAAGCCAGAGGTGACAGCGATAAGGACCCGAAACTCCATCGGTGACAGAATGGAGAAAAAAACCTTCGGAGAAACCAGGCTCAGTTGGGGGGCCAGTTTTCCTCTGACCAGATGAAACCAGTAGTTCAATTCCAGGCTGCAGCAAAGTAAGATTGTGCAGAAGAATCATCTGTTTCCTGTGGTCTTGTCCTTGTTGGTCATCTGAGACAAGGTCTTTACAGGGGAAACTGTATCTGTGGCTCTAGTTGTCCTGGTCTCCGCTGTCTTTCAGGGATGTAGAGGTCATTTCTAGGTTCTGATCCACCATCTGGTCTGAAAACGTACTGGATCAGGGTGACTGCAGTGACCCTCTGATCTGGATACAGACTGGATTTGGTGGCTACGGTGACCTCGGAATAAGAGAGAAACGGATTAATATTAGCATAGATACCATTCTTCTAATGATGTAGCAAGTACATCGGGTGGTATGGGAAGTGTTCCCGGTTCCGGTTTACCTAATTAATGCAGCCTAAAAATCTTTTAACAGATTTGGATATTAAAAGCATATTAGTATGTTATGTGTAAACCAGGTTAAAGAGATGGGTCTTTAATCTAGATTTAAACTGCAAGAGTGTGTCTGCCTCCCGAACAATGTTAGGTAGGTTATTCCAGAGTATAGGCACCAAATAGGAAAAGGATTTGCCGCTCGCAGTTGATTTTGATATTCTAGGTATTATCAAATTGCCTGAGTTTTGAGAACATAGCGGAAGTAGAGGATTATAATGTAAAAGGAGCTCATTCAAATACTGAGGTGCTAAACCATTCGGGGCTTTATAAGTAATAAGGAATATTTTAAAATCTATACAGTGTTTGATGGGGAGCCAGTGCAGTGTTCACAGGACCTGGCTAATTTTGTCATACTTCCTGGTTCTAGTAAGAACTCTTGCTGCTGCATTTTGGACTAGCTGTAGTTTGTTTACTAAGCGTGCAGAACAACCACCCAATAAAGCATTAGAATAATCTAACCTTGAGGTCATATATGCATGGATTAACATTAACATTGGATTAACATTGAGAGCATAGGCTGTAATTTAGATATATTTTTGAGATGGAAAAATTCAGTTTTACAAATGCTAGAAACGTGGTTTTCTAAGAAAAGATTGCGGTCAAATAGCACACCTAAGTTCTTAACTGATGATGAAGAATTGACAGAGCAGCCATCAAGTCCTAGACAGTGTTCTAGGTTATTACATGCAGAGTTTTTAAGTCCTATAATTAACACCTCTGTTTTTTCTGAATTTAGCAGTAAGAAATTACTCTTCATCCAGTTTTTTATATCGACTATGCATTCCATTAGTTTTTTTTCAAATTGGTGTGTTTCACCGGGCTGCGAAGAAATATAGAGCTGAGAATCATCAGCATAACAGTGAAAGCTAACACCATGTTTCCTGATGATATCTCCCAAGGGTAACATATAAAGCGTGAAGAGTAGCGGCCCTAGTACTGAGCCTTGAGGTACTCCATACTGCACTTGTGATCGATATGATACATCTTCATTCACTGCTACGAACTGATGGTGGTCATATAAGTAAATTTAGCCACTGTATTGAATAAATACCTGGGGTTATGTTTGTTTTCTTCTAAAAGATAAGTAGTAATCGGATCTAGCAGTTTTTAATGCTTTTCTTTAGGATAGGTTACTTTCCGCCAAGCAATACGAAATACCTCTCGTTTTGTTTTCCTCCAGCTGCGCTCCATTTTTCAGGCTGCTCTCTTTAGGGTGCGAGTATGCTCATTATACCATGGTGTCATACTGGTTTCCTTAACCTTCCTTAAGCGTAAAGGAGCAACTGTATTTAAAATGCATGAGTCCATAGTTTCTTTTACATCATCAAGTTGTTCTGAGGTTTTGGATATGCAAAGGAATTTGGATACATCAGGAAGATAACTTAAAAAGCAGTCTTTTGTGGTAGAACTGATGGTTCTTCCATACTTTTAACAAGAAGTAGAATTTACAATGTTGGCTATATGAAGTTTGCACAAAACTAAATAATGATCTGAGATATCATCACTTGGCTGCATAATTTCAACACTATCAACATCAATTCCATTTGACAGTATTAAATTTAGAGTATGATTTCAACAATGAGTAGGTCCTGAAACGTGTTGTCCAACCCCAATAGAGTTCAGAATGTCTATAAATGCTGATCCCAATGCATCATTTTCATTATCAACATGGATATTAAAATCGTCAACTATTAAAACTTTATTTGCAGCCAGAACTAACTCGGATGTAAAATCACCAAACTCTTTAATAAAGTCTTTATGGTGCCCTGGTGGCCTGTATACAGTAGCCAGTACAAACATAACAGGGGATTTATCATTAACATTTGTTTCTCTGGATAATGTTATATGAAGCACCATTACTTCAAATTAGTTATACTTAAAGCCTGCCCTCTGAGAAATCTGATAACGTTGTTATAAATTGAAGCAAAACCTCCCCCTTTGTCCACGCGACTCATGTTTATAACGGTAATCTTGGGGGGTGGACTCATTTAAAATAATGTAATCATCAGGTTTTAGCCACGTTTCTGTCAAACAGAGCACATCTAGATCATGATCAGTGATCATATTATTTACAAAAAGTGTTTTCGTAGAAAGGGATCTGATATTCAATAAGCCAAGCTTTATCATTTGTTTATCCATATTGCGTCTGTTTTTTATGTGTTGAACCTCAATTAAATTGTTAATCTTAACTTGGTTTGGACATTTTTTGTATTTTCTAGTTCGGGGAACAGACAAAGTTTCTATAGTGTGATATCAAGGTGAAAGCGTCTCTATGTGCTGAGAATTAACTGACCTCCGTGACGTGAGGCAGCTAGCAGACGGTCGGTTTAGCCAGTCTGTCTACTTCCTGACCTGGGCCCCAGTTAGACAAGTATAAACACTTAGACTATTTGCCATATTTCTAGAGAGAAGAGTGGCGCCACCCCAGGAGCGGTGAAGACCATCTCTTTTCAACAGGTCGGGTCTGCCCCAAAAGCTCGTCCAATTGTCTATAAAACCTATGTTATTCTGTGGGCAACACAGACATCCAGCCACTAAATGATGACAATCTACTATGCAACTCGTCACCACGGTAAGCAGGGAGGGGACCAGAGCATGTGAAATCATGCTTGCAAGTTCACACACCTCTTTAATGTTATTTTTAGTGATCTCTGACTGGCAAAGTCGAACATCATTAGTGCTGGCATGAATAACAATCTTACTGTATTTACGTTTAGCATTAGCCAGCACTTTTAAATTTGCCAAGATGTCAGGCGCTCTGGCTCCCGGTAAACATTTGACTATGGTGGGTGATTTCTCTATATTCACGTTCCGTACAATAGAATCACCAATTCATTCATCAGGTTTCTAAGTGGGTGCATCACTGATTGGGGATAACCTGTTTAATGTTTTAATCGGAACAGAAGAGCGGTGTTTTGACCCACGACTATGCTGCCTCACTGTCACCCAGTTGCCCTGCTGCAGGAGCTCTGTTGCCGGAACCGAACAATGTACAGAAATCCTTGAGCTAGACGCAGCTAAAGCTGTATCTAGATTCTTAACATTTTTACTGTCCTCAATTAAAGTTTGGATGCGTTTCTCTAATTCTGAAATCTTCTCTGTCAGCCTAACTATTTCCCTGCATAATCCCTGCAGGAATAACTTGACGAGGCAGGTAGGGAGGAGAGGGAAAGAAGTAGGAGTGCTAATCAAAGGAGAAGAGGAAGCAGGTGCGGGAGCCAAGCGCAAAGAGTAGCGCAATGAGGAGCAGCTGAAGGAGATTAACAGCAGAGGAAAGGTGAGTGCAGAGTAGGAGAGGAGGAGGGAAGGAGTCTGAGAGAAAAGGGGAGGGGGAAAGGGAAAGAGAACCAGGATCGTGACAGTGCCCCCGCCTCAACGAGTGCCTCCTGGCGCTCCCGAGGGCGAAGCCTGGCGGGAGCGGAGGAAATCACCAATAAGCGAACGGTCCAGAACGTCTTGGGAGGGGATCCAACTTCTCTCCTCGGGACCATAACCCTCCCAGTCCACTAAGTACTGCAGACCCCGACCCCGGCGGCGGACGTCCAATAACTTACGAACCCTATAGACAGGGGATCCCTCGATCTGAATGGGGGGGGGGGGGGAGACCGGGGTGGGGCGCGGATAACCGGCTTAATGCAAGATACATGAAAAACCGGATGGACACGACGGAGATTGGGAGGGAGTTGGAGGCGAACCGCGATAGGACTAATAATTTTGGAAATTCGAAACGGCCCAACGAAACGGGGGGCCAACTTGCGTGAGACCGACTGGAGGGGCAAGTTAAGAGTAGACAGCCAAACCCTCTGACCGCAAACATATCTAGGACTCTTAACTCGGCGGCGATTAGCGATTACCGATCTCGAGAACGGCAAAGAGCGGATCTGACCCTCCTCCAGGTACGCTTACAGCGCTGAACGAATGCCTGAGCCGACGGAACTTTGGACTCTGGTCCCATATCGCCTTGGATTTCATTTCGGGCAACATCAGAAGGAAGACCTTCTGTAGCTTAAAAACATTTTCAATGACAGTCTCCTTGGCAGAGGGGAGTTTGGATAGTGGAATAAAATGCGCTGCCTTAGAGAAACGATCGATGACAGTGAGGATAACGGTGTTACCAGCCGACGGGGGAAGACCCGAAATGAAATCCAAGGCGATATGGGACCAAGGGCGTGAGGGAATGGGGAGGGGGTCTGAGGAGGCCGGCCGGAGGGGAGTTCCCAGACTGGAGGGATCGGGGGTCATAAGGATGGGAGCGGACGTGAAAAGGGTCTTAAGATGTTCAAAAGCACTCTTGGCGTACTCTGTCCATTTAAAACTGGACTTGATAGAAGTAAGGGTGGTTAGGGGCGCGGCGACCTGACTAAAGTTGCAAATAAAGCGTCGGTAAAAATTAGCGAACCCCAAGAAACGCTGCAAGGCGACACGAGAATCAGGAACTGGCCAATTAATAACCGCCTTCACCTTAGCAGGGTCCATGCTAATGCCCTCCCCCGAAATGACCGATCCCAAAAAAGTGACAGAGCGCGCATGAAAGCAGCATTTCTCTGCCTTGACGAACAGCTTATTCTCGAGAAGCCTTTGAAGAACGCGGCGAACATGCTGGATGTGCACCTGGAGGGAGGGTGAGAAGATAAAAATATCATCAACATAAACGAAAACAAAAATATTGAGCATGTCTCTAAGAACATCATTAACCAACGCCTGAAAGACAGCGGGGGCGTTTAGAAGACAGAACGGGAGAACGCGATATTCAAAGTGCCCAAGGGGCGTGTTAAATGCGGTCTTCCATTCATCCCCCTCCCTTATGCGAATCAAATGATAAGCGTTGGGAAGGTCCAACTTCGTGAAGAATTTGGCGCCCTGCAAGACCTCAAAGGCCGATGGCATGAGGGGTAATGGATAACGGTTCTTAATAGTTATTTCATTAAGGCCCCGATAGTCTATGCAGGTGCGCAAAGAACCATCCTTCCTCTTAACGAAGAAGAACCCAGTGCCCGCGGGAGAGGATGAGGGAACTATGGTACCTGTGTCCAGGGACTCCGACAGATATTCTCAAGAGCTTCGCGTTCGGGGCTCGACAGGGAATACAATCTACCATGAGGTGGCGTAGTGCCCGGGAGAAGGTCGATGCTACAGTCATAGGGACGGTGAGGGGGGAGAGAAGCGGCGCGAGAATGGCTGAAAACCATCCGCAGATCGTGATACTCCTCCGGCACCCCAGACAAATCACCTGGGTCTTCCTGAAAAACAGAGACAGAGGATACAGGAGGAATAGCAGAGGTTAAACAGTTGACATGACACGAAACATTCCAAGAGAGGATGGTACCCTTTATCCAGTTAATCTGGGGATTGTGCTGTACGAGCCAGGGATGTCCTAAAACTACCGGGAAGTATGGAGAATGAAAAGTTAAAAAGGATATGGTCTCACGGTGGTTACTGGAGATAGTGAGTGTTAAGGGTGGAGTCTAATGGTTAACCCTAGGGAGAGAGCTTCCGTCTAGAGCGAACAGGAGAGAGGGTGTGTCTAACTCCTTCAGGGGAATACCTTGTGCGCGAGCCCATGACACATCCACGAAATTGCCCTTGGCCCCAGAGTCAATCAGGGCCCTGCAGGAGGTAGAGGAACCAGGCCAATGAAGATGGATCATGAAGGTGGTGGAGGAGTTAGGAGGAGAGACTAGAGTGTTTGCGCTCGTCTTTTAACGGACACACGGCGACAAAATGCGCAGGTGAAGCGCAATACATGCAGAGGCGATTGCTAACTATTCGCTCTCGCTCCGTAGAGGATATGCGGATGCCGCCCAGTTGCATGGCCTCAGGTTTGGAGGAGGGGAGTGGAAGGGGATCGGCGGGCAGCGGAGCCAATAGAGCAGACTCCAGAACTCGAGCGCGGCGGCGATGGTCGAAACGCTTCTCGATGCATAAGGCCAAGTCGATCAGTGAATCCAGATGAGTAGGAACCTCCCTGGACAAAATCTCATCCCTTACACCACTGTTGAGCCCCTCCAGAAAGCGAGCGAGCAGCGCCGGCTCATTTCAGCCACAGGAGGTTGCCAAAGTGCGGAACTCGATAGAAAAGTCCGTAACAGAGCGCTTACCCTGGCGCAGAGAAGACAAGAGGCGGGAGGCCTCCTCCCCGTAGACAGACCAGTCGAAGACACGGATCATCTCCTCCTTGAAGAGGGAGAAGCGCTCTATGCACACAGCCTTGGCCTCCCAGACTGCCGTTCCCCACTGGCTAGCCCGTCCAGAGTGAAGAGAGATAATGTAGGCGATCCTTGCCCGGTCTCCAGAATAGGTTGACAGCTGGAGGGAAAACACAACCTCGCATTGGGTTAGAAACGAATGGCACTGGGTGGGCTCACCGGAATAGCACGGCGGGTTGTTAATTCGAGGCTCCGTGGGGTGAACTGATCCGGACAGGGCTGGCGGGTTGAGGCACCTGTGCAGCCAGGGTCTCCAGGGCCTGTCTCGCGGCCGATAGCTCCTCCTCGTGCTTGCCCAGCATAACTCCCTGGATCTCGATGGCCGTCTGGATCTGATGCTCTCTTGCTGGGTCCATTGATGGCCAGATTATTCTGTTGTGTGGAAACAGGACCAGAGAGAGCAATTCGCGGAGCAGATAAAGTCTTTAATGAACGAAACACAGGAGCTTGAGAATACTTGTAAAAACAGAAAGTAGCGCAAAGAGTAGCAGATGAAGGAGATTAAGAGCAAAGGAAAGGTGAGTGCAGAGTAGGAGAGGAGGAGGGAAGGAGTCTGAGAGAAAAGGGGAGGGGGAAAGGGAAAGAGAACCAGGATCATGACACTGCATTTATCACATGTCAATCCCTCATCTGCGACAGAGATAGATAAACTGTACATGTGGCAAGAGGTGCAAATAACAATAGCAGGAGAAGCCATTACTCACCGTGCTTGATTATATATTCTTACCACAGTTGTTTGATGAACTTGTGAAAAACTGCAGCGAGAGAGAGGAGAGGAGAAAAAAAAGCGATAGGTTCTAATGAAAGCATTAATGACAAGCTAACGAGTGCCAACGCAGTACAGGTGTACTGCACTCACGGATATAAAATAAAAGTGAATGATCAAAATTAATCTGATAAGATTGATCGATAATATCAGAAATATGGTGTGAATTAAGTTATATTTTATCACTTTAAAAAAACAGAGAGTGATTGTAAGATAAAGATTCTAGAGAAGAAAAAAAAACAGCTACACGGAGCTACAATCAGCTACAGCAAGGCCAGCAGGCCAACAGGAAGCAGAGAAAACACTGCAGCACACCCGCAGTCCCAATGATAGAAGAAAACTCCTGGGGCAGATAGAATGGGCGGCAAATAATGGCTAAATGTTCCAGATGAGGCGAGCAGGAGCACGACAGAGTGGAGATATTACTGGGGTCACACCATTTCTTGTTAATCATGAAATCAAGTTTAGCGCAGAGGTTGGCAGTGGCAGGCAGAGGGATAATTGCTGGCATGCAAGCATTAGGGAAAACGGCATACTGAAGTACATTATGAGGTGATAACTCATAGTCAGAGGAGCGATCAATACCATTAACTTGTGAGAATTAACTTGTGTAAGGGAAACAGGTCAATTTAGCTCAAAGGGAATGATTTAAGAATTTAAAAGGGAATTTGAACAGAATCACTGTTTCACGGCTGATCACTGAGATGCCCTGCGATTCACTGAATGAGCCGTTTAACATCAAATCTGTGCTGGATATTAATATCCAAAGAATAGTGAAAACACTATCAATTAGCACAGTAACAAGATCGGCAGTTTAAGACATTAACTTGTAAGTACAAAACACAAGATACTTCTCTTTTCAATATGAATAAGGCTTTATTAGATAAATCTAAGACATATAAACTGATCTAGCACATAAACGCACGCACTCACACATTCACACAAGTTGCAGGAAGGTCGAAAGTTAGGCAAAGATGAGTTTAAGAGAATGGTAATGTGGAATCCCAAGTTTATATATGTATATATATATATATATATATATATATATATATATATATTACCTTTATTTAACCAGAATAAAACTCATTGAGATTAAACATCTCTTGTCCTGGCCAAGACGGGCAGCAGCACAATTAACAAGGTTACAGACATAAAAACATATAACATATAACATCAACATATAACAATTTATACAAGTAATACATAATTATAAAGTCATTAGAAATCAGAATTTCACATATTATCGCAAGCGATAAACAACAGCAACGATCGTCCGTCATTACTGAGTCAGTCATTACATCTACAGCCAGTTTGTGTAGCTTCCATGTTTATTTAAAAGTAATTTAAAATCAGCCAATGAAACTGGCTCCTTAAGATTCAGGACATTTTGCAGCTGATTCCAAGTGCAGGGGGCCGCATACTTGAATGCCCCTTTTCCCAGTTCGGTCCGGACTTGAGGAACAGATAATAATAATAAGTCCTCAGAACGAAGACAATATCTTCCTGTATTTTTCTTTTCAATGTAAGATTGGCGGTATGGGGGAAGCAGACCAAGAATTGCCTTGTAGATAAAAATGTATCAATGATTAAATCTACGGGTGGACAATGCAGACCAACCAACCCGATCATACAAAGAACAGTGATGAGTAAGTGCTCTAAAGTTTGTGATAAACCTAAGAGCTCCATGATAAACAGTATCCAACAGTTTCAAACTTGTGATGGAAGCATTCATGTATGTATTCATTCATGTATCGCCATAGTCCAGCACTGACAAGAAAGTGGCAGCAACAAGCCTCCTTTTGGCCTCAAAGGAAAAACATGACTTGTTTCTAAAATAAAAACCCAACTTCATCTTTAATTTTTTTTACCAACTGTTGAATGTGAGGTTTAAAAGAGAGTGAATCATCAATTAGGATACCAAGATACTTGAATTGAGATACAGACTCAGTCTCGGAGTCCTGAGAAGTAGTGATGGGTAGAAGATTCCGTGACTTTGATTTTGCATTTGAGAACAACATAAGTTTTGTTTTGTCGTCATTCAAAACAAGTTTTAAATCGAACAAGGTACGTTGTACAGTATCAAAAGCAAGTTGAAGCTGACAAAGAGCTTGGTTTGGAGTTGATGCAGAGCAGTAAATCACAGTATCATCGGCATAAAAATGTTGGAGACATTTTGATCAAGATTGTTGATATATAAAATAAATAGAAGTGGTCCCAGCACTGACCCCTGGGGCACACCCTTGGATATACTAAGAGGGCTGGAAGTGAGACCAACTGCCTGTACACACTGGGATCTACCTGATAGATAGTTGTCAAACCAGCAGACTGTTTTTTCTGACAACGACACTGAGAAGTCTTTGTTTTAATATTGCATGATCCACAGTATCAAAAGCCTTCGATAGGTCAATCAAGAGAGCTGCACAATGTTGTTTTTTATCTAAAGAGTCAATAAAATCATTTACTACTTTTAGGGCTGCTGTAGTTGTGCTGTGTTTTTTACGAAAACCTGATTGAAAATTAGACAGAATATTGTTGATAGTTAGAAACTCTTTCAATTGTTCATTCACCAGAGTTTCCATAACCTTGGCCAGGACAGACAGTTTCGAGATTGGTCTATAGTTATTTAAATCAGTCGGATCGCCTCCTTTTAACAGAGGAAAAACAAATACGGATTGCCATATAAGTGGAATTTCATTCGTGTCCAGAGAAAGATTAAAAAGATAAGTCAAAGGCGGTGCAATAGGCTCCAAGTTATCAGGACCAGCCGATTTTCTAATGTCTAAAAGTTTGAGGGCTTTATGCACTTCTGAAACTGAAAATGGCTTGAAACTAAAACAATTACTGACTCCAGAATGACCATGAGAATTACCTTTAGGATGATTCTGATGTGAAGTGCTGAGGGAATCAAATAATGAACCCTAGGTAATAAAATGCTCATAATAACTCATTTATGTGAGTCCTTAAGAATACATGGTGGCAGCTCAATGGCAGTTTTGTTTCCATGGAAGCCAAGGATTTAATCGTCTTCCAGAATTTTAAGGGGTTATTTAAATTATTTGAAGTTTCTATAAGAAAGTGGTCAGCTTTGGCCTTCCTGATAGCCACAGTACACAAGTTGCGCAGTCTCCTGAAGAGCAGCCAATCTGAATCCAGACTTGTTTTCCTGGCTTTTGCCCAGGCCTTATCACGCTCATGAAGAGAGTTGGCTAAATCTACAGTGAACCATGCATTGTTTCGGCCTTTTACTCTATATTTTCTGAGGGGAGCATGCTTGTCAACAATTTCTTTAAAACCATCATAAAAAAATTTCCAAGCATTTTCAACATCTGCAATAAGATAAATTTTATCCCAATCAAAATAAAACAGGTCATATAAAAACCCTTGTACCGAAAAATGTTTTGTGTCACGCTTAATAATGATCCGTGGCTTGGTTTTGGGAATTTTTGTGTTTCTGACCGTGGCAACAACACAGTGGTCACTAATGTCGTTTGCAAAAACAGAAGCTGCTGAGTATTTGTGAGGAACGTTGGTTAGGATAAGATCAATTAAAGATGATTTATCTGGACATTTCAGGTTAGGTCTAGTGGGACTGTTAACGAGCTGAAAGAGATTTAGCGAGTTACAGTAAGCTTTAAATTCATCAGATACTGGATGTAACCAGTTCCAATTTAGATCTCCAATGACTACAATTTCGTTCTGATTTAGTCCTGATAAAAGCTGCATTAAAGAAGGCAGAGCATCCCTGACAGCTGATGGTGTCCTATAGCAACCAACTACTGTAATGTGGAGAGTCCTAGAGACCTCGAGGTCAAGAGCTAAAAATTCGAATTTCTTACTCACTGACTTAGAGAGAAGCATATTTACATGAAACTTATTTTTAATATATACCGCGACACCCCCACCCCTTTTGGGACGATCAGTCCTATACACGTTGTAACCATCAATACTGATATCCTCATTCAGACAGATTTGCTTAACCAAGTTTCTGATAAAACAATTACATCAGCTTCAGTTGAGTGTGCCCAAATATGAATCATATCTATCTTTGCAATCAAACTACGAACATTCAAGTGAATAAAACCAAGGCCAGCCCTGGATTTAAAATCAGCAGGGGTATTGAGACATATAGCGGAGTCTGGGCCTGGATTAGGTTGCACATTTCCTGAAACCAACAGCAACAGAACAATTAAACACCTCAGCTTAAGTGATTTAGATGATTGAATAGAGGATTCATTCTTTGAACTTATTTTTAGTACAAAGCTAGGAAGGCAGCTTTCAGAAATAGTAAAATTGTCTTGTAAAGCCATAACACTGATCAGACGGACCAAGTCCGCAGTGTCTGATGAGAAGAACAGAGGCAGGTGCATTGATTTAATGTCTGACGCACAAACAGATGCGCACGTCCCCCAGCGTGTTGTGACTGTATTTAAAAGACCTGCACAGGACTAGTTGTTCCTGTGCGGGCATCCATACATTCCGCTCAAAGTTAGTAAACACATTACAAAAAAGGGCAGCGCCATTGCACGTTCCGTTCCTAGCCAATGCGTTAGTAATCCAGTCCAGATTTTCTGACCTCCTGAGACAGATGACGTTGCATCACATCATATGTAAACAGGAAAACAAGCCCAATGAAGCAATGCTGTGAAAGAAGTGATCAAAAATCAGGACCCGCCAGATTTTAAAACAACAAAGATACAGATTCAAGCACAAGGCGCAAAGACAAGAAAAAAACCACTTCCCTTTCTCATGAGAAGTTTGGACACGTAAGATTTGAAGGCGTGTTGGCGATTTTTCTGCGTTAAACAGGGTCCAAGTTCCGCACTGACAGGGTGGTCCAGGTCATCCGAAACGTCAAGAGAGTAAGTTTCACGTTAGCGAAACTTACCTGTGTAGATTAGTCCCAGCACAGTGCCTGTAAACCACTTGCCGTGTTCGCCTGCCAGATTAACTGTCTATTTACAAATCAAAGACAGTAACCTAGTTTACTCGAAGCAAGTCCAATATTTCAGAGACAGCACCATCAGGAGACAATAACATTGATGACAATCACACAGACAGAGACAGAAATGTAGACGGTTTGGGACATGCTGCCATCTTGGATTTCTCGTTGTGATGATATTTACAGCAATACGTGAAATTGCATAGACATGAACAGCCATCAATCACCTAATTAACCCTCGCATTGAGTTAATGAGGTTAAAATTATATTAGATACACCAGTACAAATGTCTGAAGGTACATTGTCCGTGTAAAGGTGTTCCCTTTGTTTTCGTTGAAAGGGTGATTGATGTCGCTGATTGGCTGGAAGTTCAGTAGTCGCTGAAGTGACGTCTTGGGAAGCCCATGGTTGGGTGTTGGCTGAAGACGTGGAGTGGTTGAAGTTGAACGGGCACTCGAGGTCAGACGTCGGAGACTCAACATTACAAAACTTGACTCAGAACACAAAACTCTCAAACGGAAAAGAAAAAAAGTAAAGTTTGGCGAGACTAAGTGTTGTTTCTTCTCATCGTGGCTAAGTAGCAGCAGGCGTGCAGGCCGAAGCACGCTGGAACCGCACTCAAAGAACAGTGATGACTAACAGCATGGCTAAAAGCTAAAGCTAAGAAGCAAAGCTAAAAGCAAACTAAAAAGCAGGCATGACTAATAGCAGAAGCTAAGAAGCAAGCTAAAAGCTAAAAGCAAGATTTTATGGTGTCCCAAGTATTTAAACTGGCCTGTTGGCCACACCTCAAATGTTGTTTTGACCAATCAGATATTGTCTTGGCTCGGGGGTATCATAAATCATATGTTATCTTATCAAGCATGTGGTCCGAATTTTTCAGCTCTCGCAGGGTATAATTTTGTATATGATTCCTATAACAAGAATATGATACATTTGACAAATAACTGATGGTCAGAACTGTTTCAAGCTAACAGATTCAAACACATACATATGAAACATGAATATGTATCCTTAAGCTATCCAATAGTTATTAAAAGACATACACAATAAGTGATTAAACATAATAGTCAAATGTGTGGGTTACATATAAATGAATATGGAGTTAAGTGATGGACTTATATTCATTTAGAAGTCATTTTGGTCCATTTATATATAGAAAAGACAGTTTCTTTGTCATTCTCTGACAAAGATTTCTGTGGAGACCAGAGGTTCAAAGGCCCCCCTTAGGAATTTCAGTCTGGTTCTGCTAGGTGGGGGCAGTGTTTAAGGATATTGTGTATAACTCTCATGGGTTTACATGTGATGTCCGGCATTGTATCTCAATTACTTGACCCAAATTTGACAATCTCTTCTCCGAATTGAAATTGTCAATAATTGTTCTAATGGTGTTAATGTTGAAAGCTGTTCTGTGAAAGAGTTGGTTGGTTTGTTATCTTGCTTGGGACAGAATGTTTTATGACTTCCTGTTGCCTTTCTGAGGAATTCGGCTCGTGTTTCAACCACAGTCCTGATCGATTCTTTAATTTGTCTGATTCGGGTCAGATCCGCTACACTTGCACGTAACAACGTGCGACCACTGCACACGCTGGGCACTTCAGATCAAAACCTCAACTGTTTAACAGTGCTCATCATTGTTAAAATTACTAAGATGGCCAATCAAATCAAAGTAGGCATGGTTTACTGCTGACAGAAGCAGAGCGGGTTACCAAATCTGCATATTATACGTGACTTTGGGCTTCTTTTTTTATATAAAGTTCTGTGAAAACTGCGGGTTTTGGGATTTTTAGAGAAATATATGGTTAGGTCAACCTGACAAGCAACTTCATTTCTTTTAATTTATGTTCACTATATTCTCCAGTGCCCTTGATTGACACTCTGCATTTTCCCGTCCAGCGCCACGTCGTTTAATTAGCAAATGCATTTGCGCCCATTTGTGCGCCCATGGGCGTGCTGGTCTAAAAAATAGGTGTTTCAGGTGCATTGCTGGCCCAATGCTATTTTAAGGAGCTGAAAATAGACTGCGCCATAGACCAACTCAAACCTGGTCTAAAGTCAATGATGCAATATATATATATTTTTTTTATTTAAAGAGCGCGTTGGAAGAAAATGCGCCTCTAGGCGGGTCCACAGTGCACGTTTACTTTGCTTATTACACAAAGGCATGCGCATCACACAAATATGCCAGATATTGAAACCAAAAGGATTACAGTGCAAAAGAATATTATTGTGTAGGCTATATAAATAAAAAAATATACAAATCTAATAATGGATAGGCATTGCGTGTATTAGAATTAGGCTACCTATTTGCAATTTATATTAATTATCTCGGGCATCAATAAAAAAACAAGTAGGCCTATAGCCTACTAATACTAAGAGTACATATTTGGTCAATAGACAATATTTTAGTAAGCTATAATAAATATGTGGCTGTGCTACAGCTCCCCTTTGAAACTCTTGTGTTTTTCTTCTTTTCCATCTCTCAAATCCTATTCTGGTCACAGGTGATTGGAGATGAGTTTTGTTCCTGCTTTGTTTTTTGTAAAATAACTTATGTTTTTTTGCTTTTCAGATGGGTAGTTTCAGTTTAATATGATGCAGGTCATTGGTAACAACTAATTAATAATAAATAATATTGCTGATAATAAATTATTGGAAAAAAAAATATTTGGGGAGATCACGTGACCCACCGATAGCAATGGCGGTGTAGTTAGATTGCTTCCTGACTCGGTATCCTTAATCAGTTTATTTTCTCAACATTTGGTTTATTTTGTTTTTTTTAACATTTGTTTTTTTTTTCAATTGACATCAATTGACACTGGCTTCGCCAGAGAAAAAGTGAGTTAAAGACCCTAAATATGTTCCTGAGGGGGGAACTTCGTGTCATTGTTGCCGAAGAATTAAAGATGCACCTTAGCTTCGTCAGGGAACTGTTTAAAGAAGAATTCGCCCCAATTGCAGATAGACTTGGAGTTCTGGAAGAGAATGTTTGTTTGATAAGAAATAATTATTTGATAACATGCAAATAGCTCTTCGTCATGCAAAAATATACACCGCAGAGTAAGGATAGCAGTGGACTCCCTTCAGGAAAAGTTGGCGAGAATCGAAGATAAAAGCCGCCAGTCCAATATTCGCTTAGTGGGACTCAAAGAGGCGGTAGAAGGAGATGACCCTCTGGGATTTATACAGAATCACCTTCATAAATGGATTCCCTTTATCTTCAAGATGCTGCATTATCGAGACCGGAATGCAGTCCTGAATGGAGCTTGAACCACTGGACAAATTCTTCATATTTGAGCGCCGCTGCTTTTCTTCCCAGACTATAGCACCCACACAGCGTCTAAGAGGAGATCGATGGCATCGGCAAGGTAAAAGTTAACTCAGCTGGTGATATCATCCTTTTTGGTCTACCCTGCGCTAGTGAAAGTTATTCAACGAGGGAAGATTTCTCTTCTTGAGACACCAACGGAGGCTGAAAAGTTTGCTCTCAATCTGGATCAGTCCACCAAGTCTTCTCTGAAGATAGCTGTAGCTGTTACGTTACGAGAATCCTAGGTGAACGAGAGTAAATCTGCAGTTCCAATGGAGGACCTAGCTGAGAAAATCTGATTTTTTTCTTCATCTGAAAAATGACAAAGTCAGATGTTGACGGACGAGCCGGACTGCTTGGTTGGCTGCGTATCCGAATACTGTTACTTTGAGGTCAGGTAGAAGAGTGTGCTCTAATGTTTTGCATACTGCCCATTTTGTTAATTTTCTCGTTTTTGTTTTTTTGTTCTGTGCCCTCATTTTTGTTCTGTGGGACTGCCCAAATTTTTTTCACTCAGTCTAGTGTAGGCCTGTATATTTGTTTGCATGATATTTGTTTGCCTAGATGGCTTTGTAAGTGCTCTGATTACTTAAAGATTATTCATAATTTTTTCAAGAATTATTATGTTTAATTGTGAGTTTAGAGGACTGTCTTTGGTGTTAGGGGTGATTCTAATGCTGTGTTTGATCCCCAGTTAGATAGATCTCATGTCTTTAAGTCTGACACAACTGGATATTTTAATTCATTTTTGCGACATTCTAATATATGCCATGGCTGACGATTACAAAATGACGATGCTAAGGATTATACATTCTTTTCAGCTCATCATAAGAGTTTTTCAAGGATTGATTATTTATCTATATTAGGTAAGTTAATATTCTACCAATTATTTATCTGATCATTTACATCAATAATTACATCGTTAACCTCTGCATTGCTGGTCTCAAAACACAACCAATGGAGATTTAATACCTCGGTTGTAGGATTGTACATTTGTGGCTGATTTACTTAATTCTTTGATGTTTTTACAGATTAACAGAGATTATGTGTCTGACCCCCAGTCTTAAAATACGGAATCGTCCCGTATTTGAGAATAAAATAGCGCGTCCCGTTTTGAATCAATACGTGATGGGGTTTTTCCGGTATTTTCGGAGTTGTCTTCAATGCAGCATCTAATGCAAATCATCCCACCGGCATTCTGTGAAGACTTGTCCTATTCTGCCCCTGGTTGGGAAATACTCGCTGCCATCGTTGGATTGATTGGTTTGTTTCAGGTTCATGGCCAATCAGAGTCAGAGGAGTGCGGGTCTCTTGGCAGAGAGTCGATTTGAAAGAATGGTGGTCCAAATACCCCCCGCGTCCAGCGCTGAAACACAAGCGGATGCAAAAGTACCGAGGAGAGTGGGAGGAATCAAATACTTGGCTGGAAAGTGTCAACAGTAATGAGTATCAAGTCAATTGCACAATTTGTCAGCGAGTGTTCTCTGTAGTGCACGGTGGTTTGTCAGATGTGCGACAGCATGCCTCGGGAGAACAACATTACCGCAACACTAGAGGTCACAGAAATCAATGCACCGTCTCACAGTTCTTCATACCTTAATCATCTCCTGAGGCAGATAGTGTAATGACAGTTTTTTTATCACCTCAATAATTTTTTGATTGATTACATTAGATTTCATAGGCTGCCTATTTGTTAAGAAATAATGTTAAACATGTTAATGAATCATGTTATGGTATGATTTATTGGTAACACTTTACAGTGAGGTTAATTTATTAAACATTAGTTAATGTATTAACTGACATGAACTAACAATGACTAAGTAATACATTTTTTACAGTTTTTATTAATTTTTGTTAATGTTAGTTAATAGAAATAAAGCTGTTCATTGTTGGTTCATGTTAGTTCACAGTGCATTAACTAATATTAACAAGATTTTAATAAAGTATTGTTACAACTGGCTCTCAAATAGTAACAAAAGAGGCAGGAGAAAGTTCGGCAAACAAATATCTAAGGATTTATTTGTTAACTCAAAAGTTTACATAACCAAAAATCTAATTAAAGCAACAATTCAAACACAAAGCAACGCCGCTCTCTCCAGCTCTCTCCCTCTTCAACGCGCCACAACCATGCCCTCTTTATGCCATCAGCTGGGACCCGCCTCGCGTGCCGGCACACCCCATCAATTAAGCACAGGAACTGACTGAAGCGGCCAGATTAACGCCAAAGCTTCTTTCTCAATGACAGAATAATTTGCCTGATAAGAAAGAAACTTACAGAAAAAAAAAGAAACCGGACGATCAACACCGTGTTCATCTTCTTGGAGCAAAACAGCTCCAGCTCCTACCTGACTAGCGTCAACTTGAACGCTTGTTTCAACTGGGGTGCTGCAAGGACAGGAGAGGTTAAGAGAGCTTTAACGGTCTCAAAGGAAGACTGGCAAACAGGTGTCCAGCTATACTTAACACCGGACTTAAGTAGGTCAGTTAGCAATAGGAGCAGGAGCAAGTAGGAGCAACAACCATAGAGAAATTTGGGCAGAAACAACGATAAAACCCCGTCATACCTAAGAACCTCATCAATTCCTTTTTATTTGTAGGTGACGAATACTGATCTATGGCCAAAGTTTTAGCACGAATAGGACACACTTGCCCTTGGCCTGCCACCTTTCCCAGGTAGGTTACCGTCGCCCTCGCGAGGTTGATAGTTAAGTGAGCCTGGGCAAAGCGCTGGAACAGAGCTCTAATAGAGTCCAAGTGATCACCCCAAGTGTTACTAAAGACCACCACATCGTCTAAGTATACTGCACAACCCTCTAGACCAGTGGTTCCCAAAGTAGGGGTCGCGACCCCACGGTGGGTCGCGGGACCCCGGCGCAGGGGTCGCGAGATGATTTCGATATAGGCTTTATATATTTTTGTTTCAATTAATTTAACTCTTTCGCATCGCACGTACGATCACACCGGTGTGATCACTCTAGGCTAGTCCCTGGAGTGTACGACCACACCGGTCAGTGCATGACGTGAAATTCAAATGTGCTCTCGCGAGTTGGCTGGCGCTGAGCCAGAGACAACTGCGCTCAGAGCTGTCTTCACAACTTTTCAGTGTTTTCAACCACATAATGTTTATTTTAGGTTTCAGACATATAAGTACTAGAAAAAACAATACATTTAGAGTTTGTAAAATACACACTGATGTCAAAGGAAGAGGCAATAATAATCTTTTTCATTATAATTAGACACATTTTATTCATATCAGATACACATTGTGTAAGTAACTTTAAAGTTTACTCCATTATTCTCCCAGTTCACCAGCCACTTACTTTTATGTATTTCGGGAGAAGTGGATGAATTCACATGTTGTAAATCCAACAGATCTGATTCTCTGAACTGCGTCTGCGGCACAAACTAAGATGGCGGTGCCCATCGCGCATACAGCTCAACTAACGCGATCGTTATAAAGGTGTTTAAACAACAAAACACTTCCACTTGCATATATTTGACAATAGGAATATCAGCTATTTCATGCCATATCTAACAAATTTGTTAATATTTTGAATAAAAAAGGAAAAATGACAAAAGCAGATCATTCATTCAGCTCTGTTGTTGCTGCGGTATGTCACGTGACAAGCAATGACGCGTCACCATGGAAAGCATAAAGTGACACATCTAGCGGATTAGCATGAGTGTGTGTGTGTGTGTGTGTGTGTGTGTGTGCGTGTGTGTGTGTGTGTGTGCGCGCGCGCGCGCGTGCGCGTGAGCAGCTCAGACTTACTCGACTGGTTCCTGATGGCAGAATAATGAACGAGTTCAACCCAACATAGCTGCACAGTTACTTTCCGAGAGAGAACAGGTGGATATCGAGCAGCTCATGCAGAATTGTAACACTGATTTTGCACGCAGAACAATAAAATATAACTTCGTGTGCTTTGAGACTGGGCATAAAATCGATTTGCTGTACATTTCACGCGACGAGAGGTGTTTTTTTTTGGGGGGGGGGGGGGGGTCGCGGGGCAGCAGCGCATTTATCATGGGGTCGCGGGCTAAAAAGTTTGGGAACCCCTGCTCTAGACCAGCGACCACGGTGTTCATCAGTCGTTGGAAGGTGGCAGGAGCGTTTCGGAACCCAAAACTCATTACCTTATATGAAAACAACCCTTGTGAAGTAATAAAAGTAGACACCTCTCTTGCATGATGAGTCAAGGGCACCTGCCAATAGCCCTTAAGGAGATCGAATTTACTAACAAATGTCACGGCACCAACTTGGTCTACACAATCCTCTATTCGAGGTAAGGGAAAACTATCTGGCTTTGTGACCACATTAAGTTTCCGATAATCAGTGCAAAACCTATAGGTACCATCTGGCTTGTTAACCAGAAGGCATGGTGATGCCCAGGCTGATGCAGAAGGTTCAGCCGGCCCACTGTCGATAAGGTACTCTACCTCTGTGTCGATGTACTTCCTCTTCTCTTGGGAAGCACGATAAAACCGCTGCTTAATTGGAGAAGCCTCACCAACATCTATATCATGTTCCAAGAGATGCGTCTGAGTCGGAGTATCTGAGAAGAGAGTTGGAAAATCATTAATTAAATTAATTATCTCAGTACACTTGTTCCCAGACAAGTGCTGCAGCAACTGTGGAAGTTGCTTCAATGTATCAGAATTGTGCAAACGTGCACGCAAAACCCCATCATTAGGAGTTCTGATCTCCTCCTGCTCCTGCGCTGCCACCGGAGGAACAAGAGAAAAAACAGGAGACAAACTGGCATCACTTAGAGCCACAGACTGTGCAGCAGTTTTAGTTAGTTTTATTTTGAGTTTGACAAAGCAGGATATTGAAGAACAAAACCCTGAAATGTATGTAACAGAACACTTGAAACAACCTTATATACAATTAATAAATAAATTAAACAAAACAGGCTTCATACAAAAAACAAAACAAACTGTAAATCATTTATAAAACAGTTTAACAGCACGTGGAATAAAAGAAAGTTCATGTCTTTTTCATTTACTCCTGGGCACAACAAACTCCCTATGCTGCCGTAATTGGTAAGTAGGTTTTGGAGCCATAGACAGGAAACAATGCAGAGGTGATGAACTGTCCTTAAGTATTTTTGTAAAAGTACGTATAGTGGCCTCATCGCGCCTCTGACTCAGTAATGGGACAGTAGAAGTTGGAATACCTATTATCCGGCAGCAACGTTTTTGGACCCTCTCTAGCTCATCAGAGAGACCTTTAGGTAATCCACCCCATACCGGGCTAGCATACTCAAGGACTGGCCATATAAATGTCAGATATACTTTCATTAAAACATCACTAGGGAGACCAGCATTTTTAGCAACACAGAGATAGTGTATTCTAGGACACACCTTCGAAATCATGTACTTAACATGGGCATCCCATGACAGATCAGAAGAAATTTGGACTCCAAGTAGTTTAAAGGTGGAAACTCTGCCAATTGCATATCCTGATATTAAGGGAGAGGGAGGGCAGGGAATGTTTTCATCTTTCCTGGTGCTAATGATCATGTCCACTGTCTTAACCTTTGTTCATTGCCGATGAAAATTCCTGTCCCCAATCCGCCACTGAAACCGAGGCCTTCTGAGTTAATCCTGGTAGGGATCCCATTAAAAATTCAGTAATTGTTAAATCATCAGCATATTTGACTGGAATTACTGAGGGAGGCAGAAAGGAATCCAAGCTGTTTATGGCGATGACAAAAAGCAGAGGGGATAGAAGACCCCTCTGAGGGACACCAGCTGCAATTGGATAGGAGTTAGACACACAGGAGCCCCACTTCACCTTTTGCTCTCTGTTACTCAGATAGCTCCTTAAACTGAGCCAGAGCGGTCGTCTGACATTCATGTCAGCTAAGGCATAGAGCAGTTGACAATGATCAATTGTGTCAAAAGCTTGAGTAAAATCAACAAAAACAGCATGGATGTCGAATTTAGGATTGGTGTTAAGTGCGTCATGCCAGGATTGCAAAATTTGAATCAGAGCAGTGTCAGTTGATCTGTTCGCCATGAACCCGTATTGTGATGGTTGAATTTTAGCAACTGTATCCTCCAGAATTGCATCTCTGAGGATTCCTTCATACACTTTTCCAACACAGCTAAGTAATGAAATCTGCCGGTCCAGAAAACTTTTCCTTGGAAAGAAGATGACACAACCGGCAAAAGAGCCAACACTTTATCACTGACTGCCAAAACACGACGCTCTGTTTGCTTATCATACTGCTGCTTCATTTTATATATTCATATCTGGAATTAACTCAGATGATCTTAAAACTGACGCCTTTATGATTTCGTAGTCTTTCGCATCATCCACACTGAGAGCGGAGAACGCTCTCTGTTCTTTCCCCGTAAGAGTATACTGCAACATAAGAGAGCGATGTATATCAGGCCAACCCTGCGCGTCTGCCACCCTTTCAAATAACAGAAAAAAAGTGTTGACATCCTTCTCATTAAATGAGGGAAGAAGCCGTAAACTAGTGGAGATATCGAACTTCGAATCGCCTAAACCAGACATTCTCCCTTGTCTTATTAGATCCAAACGTTCAGCTTCAAGTTCAAGCTTTTGCTGCTCTAGTGCTCGTTTCGCACGTTCATTTTGTTCGTTTTGACACAAACTGTCCATATGCATTTTGTTACGGCTTGTGCCTTGTGAGTTTCTTATCTACAATGTCCTGATTTTTCTTTCTTTTTCTGCATCTTGAGTTTGATTGCTAGGTCTGCCCCGTGCACCTGCGCGTTGTTGTACACCTGCGACTCATCGTACTCGTTGGTGAACGACGCTATTAAGGACGCTGAAGCAGAGCATGACGGGGTGAGGGAGGAGAGAGGAGACTCACCTGCCAACAGCTTGCTTTTCTTTTCTTGTCTTTCTTAATTGGAATTTATGGTTGTTGTTTTTTGTTGTTTTCATATCTTGAAGTGTCTTGTTGTTAGTTTCTGTTTATCATAGTTTGGTAATCTTTTGTAGAAGTATTTTGGTGTTTATTCCGTTATGATACGTGTTTTCTTAGTTTTGTTTATTTAAATAAATGTTCTAGCCTTTCATTTAGGTCTCACGTATCCTTCTTTATGTTATGTAACCCTTTTCTCTGAGTTCTAAAGAGGGGTTCGTAACATAAATTGGGGGCTCGTCCGAGATTAATTTGTTTAATTGATTTGTGTAAGCAGAAGATTATGTTGGTGGTGGGGCTGAGCGATCTCCGGGTAGGCAGAGTAAACCAGGGGGACCGTGTTTAGCGCCGGTTCTCGCTACAGTTTACTGATTTATTATTTTCTTTATTATGTTAGTTTGTTATTTTTGGAGGTATTCCGGGGGAGAGGCTTGCCTCTCAATTGGTACCCTCTGAAGATTAGAGAGGTCTTAGTTAGGTCTTGGTTAGGTAGGTGTAGGTCCGGAGACGTTTAAAGCCTTTAGCTACCATTTTCTTTTTCTCATGTTAATTTTCTGCTCATCAATTTACCATGGCGACGTTTGATGTAAACGAGTTTATAAATCAACCTAATATTGCGGTGTTAGAAACGTGTAGAAAGGACGATTTGATCCTTATTGCTCAACATTTTGAAATACCTGTTTCTAGAACATTGCTTAAGAAAGACTTAAAAGCTTGTTTGGTAGCTGGTTTAATTAGTAAAAGGGTGTTGCCTTTGGTGGAGGATGTTCCTACATCAGCAGAATTTGTTGCAGCTGTAATGGATAAAGAGGAACAAGCTCCACCGTGTCCTCCTACCTCGCGGTGTTCTCTTGTTGGCGATCCAGTTACTCCGGGTACCAGTGATGGTGCAAAGGTAGGACCACCTCTTTCTTTGCCTAAATTCGAACCTTTTTCTCTCTCTACCGAAGCATCCCCCGCAGATCGTGGAGATTTGCGTTTAAAATTACGGTTGGCTCGATTACAGTTTGAGACGCAAGACAAAGCTCAAGCACGGAAGGATGAATTACAGCATCAGCTCGAAGTGCACCGTATTGACGCGGAGATGAAAGTTAAAATGCGGCAGTTAGAGTTGCAGGCTGTTCGAGACGATCCAGAAAGATCTAAAAAATCATCTGCGTTTGAAGGTAGGGACAGTTCCGAGCATAAAGCAGCTGCGGTAGTGTCAAATGATCCTGTTAGGTCTACAGCTGACTCTATATCTGTGTTAACAGATTCTGTAAATGCTCATTCGTCTTCTCCGTTTAATGTGGCAAAGAACATGGCGATAGTTCCACCATTTCGTGAGAAAGAAGTTGAGGCTTATTTTCAGGCATTTGAGCGAATAGCTTTAGCTTTGAAGTGGCCAACTGAGGTCTGGTCATTAATGTTACAATGCAAGTTTAAAGGGAAAGCTCAAGAAGTTTGTGCTTCTCTTTCTTTAGAAGAAAGCGTTCAATATGAGATGGTGAAAAATGCGATTCTCCGTGCCTATGAGCTAGTGCCTGAACATTATAGACAACAGTTTCGTACCACGAAAAAATCTGCTTCCCAGACATATGTCGAGTGTGCCCGCGAGAAGGGTATACTTTTTGATCGATGGATAAAAGCGTGTAAAGTCAAGGACTATCAATCTTTTTGTGAACTTTTGCTCATTGAGGAGTTCAAGAATTGTGTTCCTGAGCGTACTGTTTTGTACATAAATGAACAGAAGGTTAGTACTGTGCAACAAGCGGCTGTTCTGGCAGACGAGTATGCATTAATTCATAAACCTGTGTTTGTAAAGCGTCCGAGGGATTTAATGGGACATATTTCACAAAAGGAGAATTAAGTTAATTCTTTTGACTTTAAAGTCAGCCCTAACTCATCGAGCCCGAAAACTCGGAAGGAATGTGGCTATTGTCACAAAATGGGACACATTCTCTCTGAGTGTCGAATTTTAAAACGAAAGCAAGAGCGTCAGGATGGTTCAATTCAACCTCGCGGGTCAGTTTTAGTAAAAGTTGTGTCTCAGCAGTCCACGTCTTTTGTAGCACCTGATGAGTGTTTTCAACCTTTTGTGTTTGAGGGTTACGTATCGTTGACTGGTCGTGCGGAGGATCAGAAGGCTGTGAGGATCTTGCGGGATACGGGGGGATCCCAGTCCTTTATACTGTCCGACATCTTGCCTTTGTCCGCAGAGTCCGCATGTGATACTAGTACTATTGTACAGGGTATAGAAATGGGTTTTGTAACTGTACCTCTTTATCGTGTCTGGGTGTCGTCTGATTTAGTCTCTGGATGTTTTAATGTAGCGGCTCGTTCTTCCCTACCTGTGAGAGGTATTGATTTTATTATGGGAAATGATCTCGCTGGAGGCAAAGTAATGCCAGTTGTGCATGTTGTTAATACTCCATGTATTGATCAACAACCTGATGCGCTTGCACAACATTTTCCAAATGTTTTTGCTTCTAGTGTAGTTACGACGCGCGCTCAGGGAAAAAGTTTCGCGAAGGAGAATGAAGTGAATTTGGGTGAGTCTGTTTTTTCAGAGATGTTTGAGAGAAATAAACTTTCTGAAGATTTGGATGTTAACCCAATCAAAAAGTCTGTTTGTCCAGATCCTGACGTATTTTTGCCTATTTCGTGTGATGTTCTTATTGAGGCTCAGAAAAGTGATCCTACATTAGAGAAGTGTCGTCTCAGTGCGGACAGTGAAAAATCACCGTCGCACAACCATCAGTTTTATTGGAACAACACTGTGTTAATGCGTAAATGGAATGCTCGATTATCGAGTGATGAAAATTCAGACGATTGGAATGTGGTCCATCAGATTGTGGTACCCTCGAAATTTCGACAGCATATTTTGAGTTTGGCACATGATCATCCTTGGTCTGGGCACCTCGGTATTACGAAGACGTATAATCGGGTGCTCCAACACTTCTTCTGGCCTGGGTTGAAGACTGATGTGTCTCAATATTGTAAAACTTGCCATACATGTCAAGTAGTAGGAAAGCCCAATCAGATTGTGCCACCTGCTCCACTACGTCCTATTCCGGCTGTGGGTGAACCTTTTGAACGCGTCCTTGTAGATTGTGTCGGTCCACTTCCTCGAACTAAATCTGGTTCTCAGTATATTTTAACAATTATGTGCACTGTCACACGATTTCCGGAAGCAATACCGTTACGGAATATAACTGCCAAATCCGTCACCAAAGCTTTAACCAAATTTTTCACAACTTTCGGATTGCCGAAAACAGATCAAGGTACTAATTTTTTGTCTAAAATATTCCGAAATGTGTTGAAAGCCTTGACCGTGTCACATGTCACCTCCAGTGCCTATCATCCAGAATCGCAGGGGGCTCTGGAGCGGTGGCATCAGACACTGAAATCCAGTCTGCGAAAATATTGCCTGGAGGCGGGGAATGATGGGGATGATAGAGTCCTTTTGGTTTTATTTGCTTTGCTAGGTCTCACGTATCCTTCTTTATGTTATGTAACCCTTTTCTCTGAGTTCTAAAGAGGGGTTCGTAACAATTTAATGTTCTAACTTACGATTTTCTAATTGTAAGAGTAATAATTCTTTTTGTTCAGCAAAGGTTAATTTTTCAGCATGACCTGAAGTCGGAGAAACTATTTCATCATCATCATCTTTAGATGCATCGGCAGACGCTATCAGTAAACCCTTGGCGCACAAGGCTTCATTCACTATACTTTTGATCTCTTTTTTATATTGCTTACTTGTATGCTCTATTTTATAATGATCAGCAAGTTCTATTAATTGTTATTTGGTCAATGCATTTAACAAAACCTTCGAGGGTTCCTCTACAAATGTTTTTACCGGTGACGCCATCCTTCAAACAATGCAGACCGCTATTATTATTAACTCAAATCAACGTTTCTTATTACAGTCTATATGATCTGAATAAATTAAACATGAACCGGGTAGGACAGCGACATTTTCAAGACCATATAACCATTTCTCTTAAGCTTACAAAGATACCCCATACTATTTACCTAGACGCAAATCTTCAAACAGGTCTGCGGTGGGATGGATTAAACACCAAGACCGCAGGAGTGGCTAAACAACCAGTAATCTGGCGATTTCCCAAATTCCTCGGTAGTGCCCCCGAGACTAATGTGACTAATGTTCTGTAATGTTCATTTGTTAAATTATCTGGTTATAAGATTAATTGGAATAAATCCATACTTATGCACCTTACTTTTGCTGCTAAATCAGAGATTCAGACATTACCCACTATGATTCTTGTCAATGATGAGTTTAATTATCTTGGAATCAGAGTTTTTCCTTCATTATTTTGCATTTCCAGGTGGAACTATCAGTCTCTTAAGATTTGGATATGATTAAGAGCAATCTTCTCTGTTTGACTCTTCAGGATAGCCACTGTTAAGATGAATATACTTCTGAGGCTAAGCTTTTTATTTTCAGTGTTACCCAGACACCACCTACTGGCTATTTTGATGTGGTCAATACAGCAGTATCAAAATTATTGTGGAATAATAAATGGCCTAGAATTTGCCTTAAATCTATGCACAGGTTAAAACCTCATGGTGGCTTATCCTTACCAGATTTTTGGTACTATTATTTAGCATATTAGATGAGACCACTTGGGATGTGGCATGGCAGGCCATGGCAGGCTTTAGAAAATAATATTATATATCCATTGTGTCTACAGGATTTACCATTTACTGGAATATCTATGCTTTCTATGAAACACAGTGGTTAACCAGAAGAAAAAAAATGGCACGACATGACAAAAAGGTTGTTGACCCCTGGTCTCAGCATAACTCCATAATAGAGCTCCATGTTAGAGTAGCCTCATTGAATAAGAAAATTAACTGCAACAAAACTGCAGCAAAAACTGATGTGGAAGAAGTTAGTCAGCCTGATAACAATAATCCTGACTTACAAGCTTTCTTTGAAACACAGTGGTTAACCAGAAAAAAAAATGGCACGTCATGCCGAAAAGGTTGAAATCCTGAGATGTACTTGTTATACTGTTATACTGCTAATACTGTCTTGTAACATTGTATTGTATTGGTTTTATTATTATTATTATTATTATTATTATTTATTTTTATGTATATGGGCAGATCTCGGACTCTGCTGTAAAAAAATATAAATCAAAATTGTTTGTTAAATAAATAAAATATATTTATTTACTAAGCCACGGTTGCTTATTTGTCTCGCAAGACTTGGCAACAGTGAGTGCGAAGCATCAGTTCAATGTTAAAGAGAGTAAGGTAAGATGAAGCTGCAAATAATTTAATATTAGTCAACTTTTAACAATACGTTTACGATAGAAATGTTAAATAACTGACAGATGAAGAAGAAGAGAAAGCATCCATTTGGTAAATGAGCCAGTAAGAAATAATAACTTTTAAGTAGGGTCCGGGGCCAATTCGATACTTTTAAAATGGTACCGGTGCCTGAACTGATACTTTAAAAAAAAGAGCTACAAAAAAAAACTATGGATAATATTAAAGAATATTACAAATATTTTTGTAAAAATCCATCGCTTACACCTTGGATGCTCTCATTTTCCAAGTTGTGCTTCCCTTACTTTAAGGCTAATAAATGTATATCACAATCTGGGTCTTTATTTAATACAAAACCACAAATAATGTTTCTACTGTATCCCTGTCAATCGTTCTGATATTTAGTTAAAATGAGTGCTGTCTGTCACGGTCTTTAACCAGTTCTGTGAATTACTGTATGCTCATCAACACATGTGTGAGTAGAGTGACCACACACAAAAAAATAAAAATTTTCCCTAATCAGAAGCCCTGGATGAACAGAGAGGTTCCACTCCTGCTCAGAGCAAGAGATGCAGCCTTCAAGTCTGGTGACCAGGAGGCTTACAGCTCAGCCAGAGCCAACCTGAGGAAGGGTATCTGCCAGGCCAAACTCAAACATAAACAGAGGATTGAAGAACACTTCAATTCTTCAGACCCCCGGCTTATGTGGCAAGGCATACAATCTATCACAGATTACAAACTACCTAACTCTGTGCCCCCCTCCAGCTCTGCCTCCCTCCCAGACGAGCTCAATCACTTTTATGCTCGTTTTGATAAAAATAATAAGGAGATCTCACTCAAAACTGAGCATCAACCCAGTGAACTGCCTCTCACACTCTCCACATCAGATGTTTACTCCACTTTGCGTAAAGTGAATGGACGGAAAGCAGCTGGCCCTGACGGAATACCTGGTCGTGTGCTTAAAGCCTGTGCAGAGCAGCTGGCTGAGGTCTTCACGGACATTTTCAATCTGTCCTTGGCCCAAGCAACTGTCCCCACTTGCTTCAAAACCTCCACCATCGTGCCGGTACCGAAGCACTCCACTGCATCGGTCCCTAACGACTTCCGTCCTGTTGCACTCACCCCCATCATTGCCAAGTGCTTTGAGAAACTGGTCGCATCCCACTTAAAATCCTGTCTCCCTGCTACATTAGACCCATTCCAATTTGCCTATCGCAACAATAGGTCAACTGAGGACGCCATCTCAACGGCACTTCACTCTGCCCTCACCCACCTGGACAGTCAGAACACACATGTGAGAATGCTGTTCATAGACTTCAGTTCTGCATTTAATACGGTAATCCCCTCCAAGCTGATCTCCAAGCTCAGCCATCTTGGAATCAGCACACCCATCTGCAACTGGATTCTAGATTTTCTGACTAACAGACCTCAGTCTGTTAAATTAGATAACCTCTCCTCCTCCATCATCACCCTGAACACTGGAGTGCCACAAGGCTGTACAAGCCCTCTCCTGTACTCCCTATTCACCCATGACTGCGTTCCTGTTTATGGCTCCAACACCATAATCAAATTTGCAGATGACACCACGGTGGTAGGTCTGATCAAGGATGACGACGAGTCAGCCTACAGGGATGAGGTGCAGCACCTGGCTGTGTGGTGTGCCACCAACAACCTGGAACTAAACACCCAGAAGACAAAGGAGATCATTGTGGACTTCAGGCGGACTAGGAATCATGCACACACAACCATCTACATCAACGGAGCTGTAGTGGAGCGTGTGTCAAATTTCAAGTTCCTTGGCATCAACATCTCAGATGACCTCACCTGGTCCCTAAACACCTCCACCCTGGTCAAAAAGGCTCAGCAGCGCCTTTATTTCTTACGGAGCCTTAAAAAAGTTCACCTCAGTCCCAGGATCCTTGCTGAATTCTACCGCTGTACCATTGAGAGCATACTTACAAACTGCATCTCAGTGTGGTACAGCAATTGCTCCGCATCTGACCGCAAAGCACTCCAGCGGGTGGTGAAAACTGCTCAACGGATCACCGGCACCCAGTTAACATCCATCGAGAACATTTATCAGAAGCGCTGTCTGGGCAGGGCAAGAAACATCATCAAGGATGCCTCTCACCCTAACCATGGACTTTTCACCCTCCTTCCATCCGGCAGGCGTTACATAAGCCTACGCTCTCGAACTAGTAGGCTCAGGAAGAGCTTCTTTCCTGAGGCTGTGACACTTCTGAATGCCGCACCACCTATCTAACCTGCACCTGCTCTTTTACTGCACTGCAGACATGGGGACTTGTGACTTGGTGACTTGGACTCGAGTCGACTCGAGTCGCTATTTTTAGGACTTGAGACTTGACTCGGACTTGGAAGTTAAAGACTCGGGACTTGACTTGACTTGAGACACGATGACTTGAATGACTTGAGTGTTAATCACATCATGTTTTCAGTTTGAATATAAAATATATAAATTATTTTTTAAAATAAAGTTGATTACTCTGCTGGAGCGCAGGCTGAGAATAGCGTCGAGACTGGATCAGGACACTATCATCAGTCATGCCCTCTCTACCTTACACACACCACGCCCACTTAAATCAGATATCACATCACATCAACATGTCAGCCTGAGAGGTACCGAGGGTCATCGCTTTTGTCTTCAATACTTCGCGCCTAAAAACGCGTGGAAAACGCTAGTGGCGCCGCTTTCTCCTTCTTTCCAAAGCGCTCGGGCAGAAGTGCTCCTGGGGCGTCTGTCGTTGCTAAGCATCCATGACACGCTCTCTCTCGATGAAGACGCTGAAATTTCAGCAAAGGATAAATGGATTTGCAGCACTAAAAATCGCTCGCAGTAGCTCTGCTACTAAATTCATTTCAAAATGGCAATCCATATACAGCTATGATCAGCTGTTCCTTCATCTTAGCTGAGCTTTCAACGTTGATACGGGAAAGGATGAAGCTGATTGGTTAGTTATTGTCACATGACCTGCGGTGTGCTTGCGGCATTCTGAAAAGTTGTTTTTAACTCGATGCAGTGTGACGCGCACGAGCGCGTTGCTTCCATTATGAGTGCGCATACCGCGCGCCTACATTGGAAATAACGAACTTGCGCGCGCAAAAGACGTGATGTGAACGGCCCCTAATGATCCGCTAGCAGGCCGCGCTAGGGCTGGGCTAAGGGGGCATAAGCCCCGAATATTTTGTTACCTTGTCTTTCTCACAGAGCAAAACAATTAATCAGAAAAACAAATGTAGCTGCCGCGATTACCCAATCATGAGAAGTGCATATTACATATATATATATATATATATATATATATATATATATATATATATATATATATATATATATATATATATATATATATATATATAAATTACACACACACACACATATATATATATATATATATATATATATATATATATATATATAAATTACACACATATATATATATATATATATATATATATATATATATATATATATATATATATATATATATATATATATATATATATATAAATTACACACATATATATATATATATTACATTACAGACAGAAGGCAAAAGGGCCAACAAGTGCTAAGCATCTCTCGGGGAACTCCTTCAAGACTGTTGAAGACCATTTCAGGTGACTACGTCTTGAAGCTCATCAAGAGAATGCCAAGAGTGTGCAAAGCAGTAATCAAAGCAAAAGGTGGCTACTTTGAAGAACCTAGAATATGACATTTTCGGTTGTTTCACACTTTTTTGTTATGTATATAATTCCATATATAATTCCACATGTGTTAATTCATAGTTTTGATGCCTTCAGTGTGAATCTACAATTTTCATAGTCATGAAAATAAAACTCTTTGAATGAGAAGGTGTGTCCAAACTTTTGGTCTGTACTGTACATAACAAAAAAGTATGAAACAACTGAAAATACGTCATATTTATATTCTATACTCTTAGAGAGAGAGAGAGAGAGAGAGAGAGAGAGAGAGAGAGAGAGTGTGTATGAGAGAGAGAGAGGAGAAATGTAACAGTTTAATGTTGTATGTAAACTGTGTTTGAGAGAGAGAGAGAGAGAGAGAGGTGTTCAGAGAGGAGTCTGTTGGATGTTTAGTTTTATGGACTCAATGTTGAAAATGTAAAACATTTCAAACACTGTTGGCAGAAGTGAAAAATAAATCATTTTAGGAAGTTACCATTTTGTTTGATTCCATGATGTATTTTACTGAACATGAGTATTTACAATGCAAATCCAAATTATTTTAATTTACTGACAGTTACTTATATCTTGTCTTTTAACTTTATTAAGATCAGATTCTGCAGGTAAAATAACAATATTAAGGTGACTTGACTTGGACTTGACTTGACATAGCTTGTGACTTGACTTGACTTGACTTGCCCAAGAAAAAAATACTTGGGACTTACTTGAGACTTGAAGGTTAAGACTTGAGACTTACTTGAGACTTGCACATGTGTGACTTGGTCCCATCTCTGCTGCACTGGTCACAGTACTTTACATACATGTATTGCACTACTCATATTTTGCACAGACTGCACATGGTTAAATCCATTAAACTATAAACTGTCTAAGTGGTTACTGTACAAACACAGTAGACTATTTCTACAAAAAATCATTGCACTACTGTTATTTTGCATATAATAGATTGTTCAACAATACTTTGCACACTCATTCAACTGTATTTATTACCACTGTTCTCACGTTCCTGCTATTCATAATGTATATATAATCCTTCATTGCTCTGTTCATAATGTACATACAATATCTACATTGCATTCATATTTATACTCTGTATATACTCTGCTCAATACTGTATATAGCAACTCCACTGTACATTCTGTATATCATAGCTTTACTTACTCTGCACTTTTATGTATATAAAACACTATATTCTTGCACTTCTGGTTAGATGCTAACTGCATTTCATTAGCTCTGTACTTGTACTCTGCATAATGACAATAAAGTTGAATCTAATCTAAACTAATGACTAAGACTTTTGCACAGTAGTGTATGTATAAAGTACGTATGATTAAATTAAGTACATTTTAAATAAGTACAATTGAAGTATGCGTTTGTTCATATGTTAGAGCTCCAATGCTCAAGATTGTCAGTTTACAGGTTTCTGAGTCCAGTAATGTTGAAATAGTGCTTCTGTTCAAATGAAGTGAAATCTAGCCCAAATCTGCTCAAAAGCTTGTCTCTCTATTAGAGAAAGCTGCTTCATTCAATATTCAGTGCAAATCTTGCCAAAATGAAACATGCTTATGTCTTATGAAATAAAATGTTTTTGCAATGCTGTAAGACAGTGTGTTAGAAGTTATATGCACAAAAACTAATGTTAGCGCTCCAATGCTCAAGATTGTCAGTTTACAGGTTTCTGAGTCCAGTAATGTTGAAATAGTGCTTCTGTTCAAATGAAGTGAAATCTAGCCTAAATCTGCTCAAAACCTTGTCTCTCTATTAGAGAAAGCTGCTTCATTCAATATTCAGTGCAAATCTTGCCAAACTGAAACATGCTTATGTCTTATGAAATAAAATGTTTCCTGCAATGCTGTAAGACAGTTTTTAATGTGTAAGAAGTTATATGCACAAAAAGTAATGTTAGAGCTCCAATGCTCAAGATTGTCAGTTTACAGGTTTCTGAGTCCAGTAATGTTGAAATAGTGCTTCTGTTCAAATGAAGTGAAATCTAGCCCAAATCTGCTCAAAAGCTTGTCTCTCTAATAGAGAAAGCTGCTTCATTCAATATTCAGTGCAAATCTTGCCAAACTGAAACATGCTTATGTCTTATGAAATAAAATGTTTTCTGCAATGCTGTAAGACAGTTTTTAATGTGTTAGAAGTTATATGCACAAAAAGTAATGTTAGAGCTCCAATGCTCAGGATTGTCAGTTTACAGGTTTCTAAGTCAAGTAATGTTGAAATAGTGCTTCTGTTCAAATGAAGTGAAATCTAGCCCAAATCTGCTCAAATGCTTCTCTCTCTGTGAGGTAGAGCTGCTTCATTCAATATTCAGTGCAAATCTTGCCAAACTGATAGATGCTAATGTCTTATGAAAAAAAAAAAAAAAAATTCTGCAATGCTGTAAGACAGTTTTTAATGTGTTAGAAGTTATATGCACAAAACCTAATGTTAGAGCTCCAATGCTCAAGATTGTCAGTTTACAGGTTTCTAAGTCCAGTAATGTTGAAATAGTGCTTCTGTTCAAAAGAAGTGAAATCTAGCCCAAATCTGCTCAAAAGCTTTTCTCTCTATTAGAGAAAGCTGATTCATTAAAAAATTCAGTGCAAATCTTGCCAAACTGAAACATGCTTATGTCTTATGAAATACAATGTTTTTGCAATGCTGTAAGACAGTTTTTAATGTGTTAGAAGTTATATGCACAAAAAGTAATGTTAGAGCTCCAATGCTCAGGATTGTCAGTTTACAGGTTTCTGAGTCCAGTAATGTTGAAATAGTGCTTCTGTTCAAAAGAAGTGAAATCTAGCCCAAATCTGCTCAAAAGCTTTTCTCTCTATTAGAGAAAGCTGATTCATTCAAAATTCAGTGCAAATCTTGCCAAACTGAAACATGCTTATGTCTTATGAAATACAATGTTTTTGCAATGCTGTAAGACAGTTTTTAATGTGTTAGAAGTTATATGCACAAAAAGTAATGTTAGAGCTCCAATGCTCAGGATTGTCAGTTTACAGGTTTCTGAGTCCAGTAATGTTGAAATAGTGCTTCTGTTCAAATGAAGTGAAATCTAGCCCAAATCTGCTCAAAAGCTTGTCTCTCTATTAGAGAAAGCTGCTTCATTCAATATTCAGTGCAAATCTTGCCAAACTGAAACACGCTTATGTCTTATTAAATAAAATGTTTTCTGCAATGCTGTAAGACAGTTTTTAATGTGTTAGAAGTTATATGCACAAAAATTAATGTTAGAGATCCAATGCTCAGGATTGTCAGTTTACAGGTTTCTGAGTCCAGTAATGTTGAAATAGTGCTTCTGTTCAAAAGATGTGAAATCTAGCCCAAATCTGCTCAAAAGCTTGTCTCTCTATTAGAGAAAGCTGCTTCATTCAATATTCAGTGCAAATCTTGCCAAACTGATAGATGCTTATGTCTTATGAAAAAAAAATATTTTCTGCAATGCTGTAAGACAGTTTTTAATGTGTTAGAAGTTATATGCACAAAAAGTAATGTTAGGACTTCAATGATCAAGATTGTCAGTTTACAGCTTTCTGAGTCCAGTAATGTTGAAATAGTGCTTCTTTTCAAATGAAGTGAAATCTAGCCCAAATCTGCTCAAAAGCTTGTCTCTCTATTAGAGAAAGCTGTTTCATTCAGTATTCCGTGCAAATCTTGCCAAACTGAAAGATGCTTATGCCTTATGAAATACAATGTTTTCTGCAATGCTGTAAGACAGTTTTTAATGTGTTAGAAGTTATATGCACAAAAACTAATGTTTAGGACTTCAATGATCAAGATTGTCAGTTTACAGCTTTCTGAGTCCAGTAATGTTGAAATAGTGCTTCTGTTCAAATGAAGTGAAATCAAGCCCAAATCTGCTCAAAAGCTTTTCTCTCTATTAGAGAAAGCTATTTCATTCAGTATTCAGTGCAAATCTTGCCAAACTGAAAGATGTTTATGCCTTATGAAATACAATGTTTTCTGCAATGCTGTAAGACAGTTTTTTAATGTGTTAGAAGTTATATGCACAAAAACTAATGTTTAGGACTTCAATGATCAAGATTGTCAGTTTACAGCTTTCTGAGTCCAGTAATGCTGAAATAGTGCTTCTGTTCAAATGAAGTGAAATCAAGCCCAAATCTGCTCAAAAGTTTTTCTCTCTATTAGAGAAAGCTGTTTCATTCAGTATTCAGTGCAAATCTTGCCAAACTGAAAGATGTTTATGCCTTATGAAATACAATGTTTTCTGCAATGCTGTAAGACAGTTTTTAATGTGTTAGAAGTTATATGCACAAAAACTCATGTTAGGACTTCAATGATCAAGATTGTCAGTTTACAGCTTTCTGAGTCCAGTAATGTTGAAATAGTGCTTCTGTTCAAATGAAGTGAAATCAAGCCCAAATCTGCTCAAAAGCTTTTCTCTCCATTAGAGAAAGCTGTTTCATTCAGTATTCAGTGCAAATCTTGCCAAACTGATAGATGCTTATGCCTTATGAAGTACAATGTTTTCTGCAATGCTGTAAGACAGTTTTTAATGTGTTAGAAGTTATATGCACAAAAACTTATGTTAGTACTTCAATGATCAAGATTGTCAGTTTACAGCTTTCTGAGTCCAGTAATGTTGAAATAGTGCTTCTGTTCAAATGAAGTGAAATCAAGCCCAAATCTGCTCAAAAGCTTGTCTCTCTATTAGAGAAAGCTGTTTCATTCAATATTCAGTGCAAATCTTGCCAAACTGAAACATGCTTATGTCTTATGAAATAAAATGTTTTCTGCAATGCTGTGAGACAGTTTTTAATGTGTTAGAAGTTATATACACAAAAACTAATGTTAGGACTTCAATGATCAAGATTGTCAGTTTACAGCTTTCTGAGTCCAGTAATGCTGAAATAGTGCTTCTGTTCAAATGAAGTGAAATCTAGCCCAAATCTGCTCAAAAGCTTGTCTCTCTATTAGAGAAAGCTGTTTCATTCAATATTCAGTGCAAATCTTGCCAAACTGAAACATGCTCATGTCTTATGAAATAAAATGTTTTCTGCAATGCTGTAAGACAGTTTTTAATGTGTTAGAAGTTATATGCACAAAAACTAATGTTAGGACTTCAATGATCAAGATTGTCAGTTTACAGCTTTCTGAGTCCAGTAATGTTGAAATAGTGCTTCTGTTCAAATGAAGTGAAATCAAGCCCAAATCTGCTCAAAAGCTTTTCTCTCTATTAGAGAAAGCTGTTTCATTCAGTATTCAGTGCAAATCTTGCCAAACTGATAGATGCTTATGCCTTATGAAGTACAATGTTTTCTGCAATGCTGTAAGACAGTTTTTAATGTGTTAGAAGTTATATGCACAACAACTTATGTTAGTACTTCAATGATCAAGATTGTCAGTTTACAGCTTTCTGAGTCCAGTAATGTTGAAATAGTGCTTCTGTTCAAATGAAGTGAAATCAAGCCCAAATCTGCTCAAAAGCTTGTCTCTCTATTAGAGAAAGCTGTTTCATTCAATATTCAGTGCAAATCTTGCTAAACTGAAACATGCTTATGTCTTATGAAATAAAATGTTTTCTGCAATGCTGTAAGACAGTTTTTAATGTGTTAGAAGTTATATGCTCAAAAACTAATGTTAGGACTTCAATGATCAAGATTGTCAGTTTACAGCTTTCTGAGTCCAGTAATGCTGAAATAGTGCTTCTGTTCAAATGAAGTGAAATCTAGCCCAAATCTGCTCAAAAGCTTGTCTCTCTATTAGAGAAAGCTGTTTCATTCAATATTCAGTGCAAATCTTGCCAAACTGAAACATGCTTATGTCTTATGAAATAAAATGTTTTCTGCAATGCTGTAAGACAGTTTTTAATGTGTTAGAAGTTATATGCACAAAAACTAATGTTAGGACTTCAATGATCAAGATTGTCAGTTTACAGCTTTCTGAGTCCAGTAATGTTGAAATAGTGCTTCTGTTCAAATGAAGTGAAATCAAGCCCAAATCTGCTCAAAAGCTTTTCTCTCTATTACAGAAAGCTGTTTCATTCAGTATTCAGTGCAAATCTTGCCAAACTGATAGATGCTTATGCCTTATGAAGTACAATGTTTTCTGCAATGCTGTAAGACAGTTTTTAATGTGTTAGAAGTTATATGCACAACAACTTATGTTAGTACTTCAATGATCAAGATTGTCAGTTTACAGCTTTCTGAGTCCAGTAATGTTGAAATAGTGCTTCTGTTCAAATGAAGTGAAATCAAGCCCAAATCTGCTCAAAAGCTTGTCTCTCTATTAGAGAAAGCTGTTTCATTCAATATTCAGTGCAAATCTTGCTAAACTGAAACATGCTTATGTCATATGAAATAAAATGTTTTCTGCAATGCTGTAAGACAGTTTTTAATGTGTTAGAAGTTATATGCTCAAAAACTAATGTTATGACTTCAATGATCAAGATTGTCAGTTTACAGCTTTCTGAGTCCAGTAATGTTGAAATAGTGCTTCTGTTCAAATGAAGTGAAATCAAGCCCAAATCTGCTCAAAAGCTTTTCTCTCTATTAGAGAAAGCTGTTTCATTCAATATTCAGTGCAAATCTTGCCAAACTGAAACATGCTTATGTCTTATGAAATAAAATGTTTTCTGCAATGCTTTAAGACAGTTTTTAATGTGTTAGAAGTTATATACACAAAAACTAATGTTAAGACTTCAATGATCAAGATTGTCAGTTTACAGCTTTCTGAGTCCAGTAAGGTTGAAATAGTGCTTTTGTTCAAATGAAGTGAAATCTAGCCCACATCTGCTCAAAAGCTTGTCTCTCTATTAGAGAAAGCTATTTCATTCAGTATTCAGTGCAAATCTTGCCAAACTGATAGATGCTTATGCCTTATGAAGTACAATGTTTTCTGCAATGCTGTAAGACAGTTTTTAATGTGTTAGAAGTTATATGCACAAAAACTTATGTTAGTACTTCAATGATCAAGATTGTCAGTTTACAGCTTTCTGAGTCCAGTAATGTTGAAATAGTGCTTCTGTTCAAATGAAGTGAAATCAAGCCCAAATCTGCTCAAAAGCTTGTCTCTCTATTAGAGAAAGCTGTTTCATTCAATATTCAGTGCAAATCTTGCCAAACTGAAACATGCTTATGTCTTATGACATAAAATGTTTTCTGCAATGCTGTGAGACAGTTTTTAATGTGTTAGAAGTTATATACACAAAAACTAATGTCAAGACTTCAATGATCAAGATTGTCAGTTTACAGCTTTCTGAGTCCAGTAAGGTTGAAATAGTGCTTTTGTTCAAATGAAGTGAAATCTAGCCCACATCTGCTCAAAAGCTTGTCTCTCTATTAGAGAAAGCTGTTTTATTCAGTATTCAGTGCAAATCTTGCCAAACTGATAGATGCTTATGCCTTATGAAGTACAATGTTTTCTGCAATGCTGTAAGACAGTTTTTAATGTGTTAGAAGTTATATGCACAAAAACTTATGTTAGGACTTCAATGATCAAGATTGTCAGTTTACAGCTTTCTGAGTCCAGTAATGTTGAAATAGTGCTTCTGTTCAAATGAAGTGAAATCAAGCCCAAATCTGCTCAAAAGCATGTCTCTCTAATAGAGAAAGCTGTTTCATTCAGTATTCAGTGCAAATCTTGCCAAACTGATAGATGCTTATGCCATATGAAATACAATGTTTTCTGCAATGCTGTAAGACAGTTTTTAATGTGTTAGAAGTTATATGCACAGAAACTTATGTTAGGACTTCAATGATCAAGATTGTCAGTTTACAGCTTTCTGAGTCCAGTAATGTTGAAATAGTGCTTCTGTTCAAATGAAGTGAAATCAAGCCCAAATCTGCTCAAAAGCTTGTCTCTCTATTAGAGAAAGCTGTTTCATTCAATATTCAGTGCAAATCTTGCCAAACTGAAACATGCTTATGTCTTATGAAATAAAATGTTTTCTGCAATGCTGTAAGACAGTTTTTAATGTGTTAGAAGTTATATGCACAAAAACTTATGTTAGGACTTCAATTATCAAGATTGTCAGTTTACAGCTTTCTGAGTCCAGTAATGTTGAAATAGTGCTTCTGTTCAAATGAAGTGAAATCAAGCCCAAATCTGCTCAAAAGCTTGTCTCTCTATTAGAGAAAGCTGTTTCATTCAGTATTCAGTGCAAATCTTGCCAAACTGATAGATGCTTATGCCTTATGAAGTACAATGTTTTCTGCAATGCTGTAAGACAGTTTTTAATGTGTTAGAAGTTATATGCACAAAAACTTATGTTAGTACTTCAATGATCAAGATTGTCAGTTTACAGCTTTCTGAGTCCAGTAATGTTGAAATAGTGCTTCTGTTCAAATGAAGTGAAATCAAGCCCAAATCTGCTCAAAAGCTTGTCTCTCTATTAGAGAAAGCTGTTTCATTCAATATTCAGTGCAAATCTTGCCAAACTGAAACATGCTTATGTCTTATGAAATAAAATGTTTTCTGCAATGCTGTGAGACAGTTTTTAATGTGTTAGAAGTTATATACACAAAAACTAATGTCAGGACTTCAATGATCAAGATTGTCAGTTTACAGCTTTCTGAGTCCAGTAATGCTGAAATAGTGCTTCTGTTCAAATGAAGTGAAATCTAGCCCAAATCTGCTCAAAAGCTTGTCTCTCTATTAGAGAAAGCTGTTTCATTCAATATTCAGTGCAAATCTTGCCAAACTGAAACATGCTTATGTCTTATGAAATAAAATGTTTTCTGCAATGCTGTAAGACAGTTTTTAATGTGTTAGAAGTTATATGCACAAAAACTTATGTTAGTACTTCAATGATCAAGATTGTCAGTTTACAGCTTTCTGAGTCCAGTAATGTTGAAATAGTGCTTCTGTTCAAATGAAGTGAAATCAAGCCCAAATCTGCTCAAAAGCTTGTCTCTCTATTAGAGAAAGCTGTTTCATTCAGTATTCAGTGCAAATCTTGCCAAACTGATAGATGCTTATGCCTTATGAAGTACAATGTTTTCTGCAATGCTGTAAGACAGTTTTTAATGTGTTAGAAGTTATATGCACAAAAACTTATGTTAGGACTTCAATGATCAAGATTGTCAGTTTACAGCTTTCTGAGTCCAGTAATGTTGAAATAGTGCTTCTGTTCAAATGAAGTGAAATCAAGCCCAAATCTGCTCAAAAGCTTGTCTCTCTATTAGAGAAAGCTGTTTCATTCAATATTCAGTGCAAATCTTGCCAAACTGAAACATGCTTATGTCTTATGAAATAAAATTTTTTCTGCAATGCTGTGAGACAGTTTTTAATGTATTAGAAGTTATATACACAAAAACTAATGTTAGGACTTCAATGATCAAGATTGTCAGTTTACAGCTTTCTGAGTCCAGTAAGGTTGAAATAGTGCTTTTGTTCTAATGAAGTGAAATCAAGCCCAAATCTGCTCAAAAGCTTGTCTCTCTAATAGAGAAAGCTGTTTCATTCAGTATTCAGTGCAAATCTTGCCAAACTGATAGATGCTTATGCCATATGAAATACAATGTTTTCTGCAATGCTGTAAGACAGTTTTTAATGTGTTAGAAGTTATATGCACAAAAACCTATGTTAGGACTTCAATGATCAAGATTGTCAGTTTACAGCTTTCTGAGTCCAGTAATGTTGAAATAGTGCTTCTGTTCAAATGAAGTGAAATCAAGCCCAAATCTGCTCAAAAGCTTTTCTCTCTATTAGAGAAAGCTGTTTCATTCAGTATTCAGTGCAAATCTTGCCAAACGGATAGATGCTTATGCCTTATGAAATACAATGTTCCCTTATCAAAAGCTACTCTCGATGCTGCGCTCAATAGCGCTAATGAGAACATTCTTTGTTCGACCGGTTGTGAAGCACGTGTGTCAAACACGCCAAGAATTGGCTTAAATAACCTCGGTAGGTGACGTCACATATTACACGCACCTGAAGGTTATAAATAGATGTGACACGGAAACTCCCTCAGGTTTCTTTGTCTTCAAGGACCGCATTGTGTGTGTATGTGTGTGTTGGAGCTGAGTAAATGAAACATTGCGTTGCAGTAGAGTATTAAAATAAAAATAAAAATAAAAAATAAAAAGAGAGAATGACAGAATCAAATAAGAGATGCCTACCTCTGTGTCAGAGGCTCATCTCAGAGGATGATCCTCACAGATTCTGTTTTGAGTGTTTGGGAGAAGAGCACGCTGTCCTCGGGCTCGAGGGAGAATGCGAGCACTGTGACATGTTATCGATTAAAGTGCTTCGCGCGCGGCTCGCGTTTTTTAAAAATTACGAGCCGGCAGATTCTCCCTCATTAAGATCCTGGGGGTCGCGTGTCAATCTGGCCGAGGCGCGTGGCACGACTCCGCCCCTTTCTCTCGCGCTCTCGCCAGATCATGAAGCCCTCGCGTCCGTTTCTCAAGCGCGCCCCGGCGCTTCTTCTGAACGGCCCGAGGAGACTTCATCTGTTGCCTCTGTTGAGATGGAAAGTGCCACCTCAGAGCGTTCCTCCCGCGATGATAAAGCGTATGAGGAGCTACTCAAAGTGGTAACTCATGCAGTCGATCGATTAAAGCTAGACTGGCCACAAAAGCAAGAGGCTCCCAAACGCTCAAAATGAGACGACAGATTTCTGTCGGGTGGCCAAGGGGAGGGGCCTCAGCGACGGTCTCTCCCCTTTTTCGGTGATCTCCACGATGAGCTAGTACGGTCGTGGAGTAAGCCATATTCGTCCCGTGTCTTCGTTCCGTCGACATCGATTTATTCGACTATCGTTGATTCAAAGTCACGGGGCTATATGATGATGCCCCAGGTGGAAGAGACGCTTGCGGGCTATCTCTCCCCTGGGACTTCATCGTCTCTTAAAAAGCCTGCACTCCCCAGTAAGCCATGCAGAATGACATCTTCACTGGTGGGGAAAGCTTTTCAGGCCGCGGGTCAGGCTGGTGCTGCCCTGCACACCATGGCGGTTCTGCAGGCGTACCAGGCTGACCTGCTAAAAGACTTGAGCACAGGGGGGTCCATTGATGAAGAGGCGTTTTTAGAACTTCGCCGAGCCACAGATCTGTCTCTGCGCGCGACTAAGCAGACGGCCCGTGCCATCGGCCGTTCTATGGCTGCTATGGTCTCCACGGAGAGACATCTGTGGCTGAACCTCACGGGCATCAAGGAAAAAGATCGAACTTTCCTTCTCGATGCCCCTGTCTCGCCTTCTGGCCTTTTTGGCGATGCCGTCAACACCGTCGCCACTAGGTTTCGGGAGGCGAAATGCTATGAGGAAGCGTTTGTGAGGTTCCTCCCCCGCCGTGCTCAAGCGTCGGGACTGTCGGCCACCCAGTCCCGACCAAGTTCGGTTTCTCTGAGGCGAGAAGCCCAGAAGGAGAGTGTGGCAAGTCATGCTCCCCCTCGAAGAGACTGGGGAGCGGCTCGCCGCACTTCTCAGCCCTCCTCTAAAAGACCGGACCTGCGGAGCATCATCTCCGGCAAAAAGAAGTCCTGAGGCTGGCGCGCCCAGGACCGTGAGGGTGTGCCCCCTCCGGGAGGGGCACGTAAAATTCCAACAGAGAATAAAGACTCCTTCCTGGCACCCTCCAGGGCCCGTTGTTTTATCTCCGCCACCACCGGTGTTTCGGGGAGCAGCGGTCTCCAGCGAAATGTTAAATGCTCTGTTGTCTCCTGCCATGTTTCAGGACACCAGACATCTAACATCCCCCCAACAAAACGAAGTGTCAAAATTAGTGCCCCTTTCGGAGAAGCTGGCAGCGTGGAAGCTACTGCCAAATGTTTCCCCATGGGTAGAAAGGACTGTAGAGAAGGGCTACAGAATTCAGTTCGCGTATCGTCCTCCGTGTTTCAACGGTGTGGTCTCCACTTCCGTGAAACCGGAACGAGCGCATTTGTTGACACAGGAATTGCAAACTCTGCTGGGAAAAGGGGCCATAGAACATGTTCCCCTGCCAGACAGACAGTCAGGCTATTACAGCCGGTATTTTCTTGTTCCCAAAAAAGATGGGGGGTTGCGTCCAATTTTAGATCTTCGCGGGTTGAACCGCTACCTCAGAACATACAAGTTCAAAATGCTGACAATCAAGATGATTGTGTCTCAGATCCAGTCAGGCGATTGGTTCGTGACTATCGATCTCAAGGACGCTTATTTTCACATCGAGATCTTGCCACAACACAGGAAGTTCCTGAGGTTCGCTTTCGGGGGCGAAGCTTACCAGTATCGGGTTCTTCCATTTGGCCTAGCTTTGTCACCCCGCACGTACACGAAATGTATGGATGCAGCTCTGGCTCCTCTACGACTCCAGGGCATCCGCATTTTGAATTATATAGACGACTGGCTCATTCTGGCTCAGTCTCAAGAGCTAGCACTTCGACATCGGGATGTCGTTCTAGCTCATCTCGAATCTCTGGGGTTGAGACTCAACGCCAAGAAAAGCGTTCTCTCACCCTCCCAGAGGACAACGTATTTGGGGGTGGTATGGGACTCGGTCGCCATGCAGGCACAGCTGTCTCCTGCACGTGTCGAATCCATTCTAAACACCCTAAAGAACATAAAGCTAGGCCAGAAAATCACAGTTCATCACTTTCAGAAAATCTTAGGTCTCATGGCGGCTGCATCCACGGTGATACCTTTGGGTCTTCTGCACATGAGATCGTTTCAGTTGTGGCTCAGAGCCAGGGGATTTCATCCAAGGGCCAATCCCCAGTGGCAATTAAGGGTTACGCGCCAAGGGCTTCGTACCCTATCTATGTGGTTCAGACCCCGGTTTCTGACTTTGGGTCCCACTCTAGGTCCGTGTTGTCGTCGCAAGATGCTAACGACAGACGCTTCCCTCAAGGGCTGGGGAGCGGTCTTAGATGGCCGTCCAGCCCAAGGAATCTGGAGAGGTCATCTTCTCGAATGGCACATCAATTGCCTCGAAATGAAGGCTGTATTTCTGGCCCTGAAATACTTCCTCCAGCAGTTGAGAGGCTACCATGTCCTAGTGCGGGTGGCCAACACATCTGTAGTCTCTTACATAAATCACCAGGGCGGACTGCGTTCGCGCCGCTTGAACAAGTTAGCGCAGCAGGTCCTGCTTTGGGCACAGGACAAGTTCCTGTCCCTCAAGGCGATTTACATTCCTGGGCATATGAATGTGGGAGCAGATTTGCTGTCCAGACAAGCTGTGACACACGGGGAATGGAAACTCCACCCCGAAGTAGTGAGTCAAATCTGGGGAAGATTTTACGAAGCAGAGGTGGACCTCTTTGCCACACAGGAGACAGCACAATGTCCCCTCTACTTCTCTCTGACTCATCCAGCTCCCCTGGGTCTGGACGCTATGGCCCATACGTGGCCCAGACTGCGTCTTTACGCCTTTCCTCCGATCGCTCTGCTCCCGGGAGTCCTGGCCAAGGTCCGTCAACAGGGGTCCCGCCTCTTACTGATAGCGCCCCGTTGGCCGACCAGAGTCTGGTTCTCAGATCTAATATCCCTCCTCGACGGCTCGCCGTGGGCGATTCCGATCAGGAGAGATCTTCTCTCTCAGGCGCAGGGGACAGTATTTCATCCCCGGCCCGAGCTCTGGAACCTTCATGTCTGGCCCCTGAGAGGGACCAACTAAGAGATGCTGGCCTTTCAGCAAATGTAATAGAAACTATTCTAAGCGCTAGGGCTCCCTCCACTAGAAGAATGTATGCCCTCAAATGGCGTGTTTTCGAGGACTGGTGCATGACACACCATGTAGACCCAGCTCACTGCCAGATTGTTTCAGTACTGGAGTTTCTGCAAGAGAAATTGTCCTCAGGCACAAGCCCTAGTACTCTCAGAACCTATGTGGCCGCTATTTCGGCTTGCCACGGTCTGATTGATGGGATTTCTGTGGGAAAGCACCCTCTAGTCGCCCGCTTCATTCGTGGGGTAAGCGGTTGAGGCCACCCACTAGAGCTACGGTCCCTTCATGGGATTTAGCCATAGTGCTCGAAGGGTTGGCTGGCCCCCCATTCGAACCATTAGAATCAGCGCCTGACAGGCTTCTGACTCTAAAGATGGGTTTTCTCATGGCCATTACCTCTCTAAAGAGAATTGGGGATTTGCAGGCTTTGTCAGTCCTGCCATCCTGCTTAGATTTTGCCCCTGGGCGAGTTAAAGTTATTTTGCATCCTCACCCTAATTATCTTCCGAAAGTTCCTTTCTCGACCATAAATCCGGTCATTCTCGAAGCCTTCTGTCCTCCGCCATTCACAACACCGGAGCAGGAAAGACTTCACTTACTGTGTCCAGTACGTGCTCTTCAGATTTAAGTCCACCGCACTAGCCAGTGGCGTAAGTCAGAGCAACTTTTCATATGCCATGGGGGCCGCAACCGGGGGGCGGCTGCCACAAGGCAAACAATTTCACATTGGGTGAGAGATGCTATTGCCCTAGCCTATGAGGCGCGTGATCAAACTTCGCCTCTAGGAGTTAGGGCTCATTCAACCAGGGGGGTGGCATCTTCAATGGCTTTAGCAAGAGGTGCACCCTTGCAGCAAGTGTGTGATGCGGCAGGTTGGTCCTCTCCGCACACTATATTCTATACGATTCTATAGCTTGGATGTCCATGCAACTCCGGGCTCGCATGTCCTTGAGTCCACATCCCAGAGTCATGTCTGAGACCTCTTTGATGTTTGTGCGCACACACTACACAACACTGGGGGTCCAGACACTTACAGTGTGGCGGCGTTGGTATTCTCGTTCCCATTAGCGCTATTGAGCGCAGCATTGAGAGTAGCTTTTGATAAGGGAACGTCTCGGGTTACTTGAGTGTAACCCTGTTCCCTGAAAAAGCGGGAACGAGATGCTGCGCCTCAATGCCGCACTGTCAACGTGCCCGGACGTCCTTTCAGACAAATATTAACCTGAGGGAGTTTCCGTGTCACATCTATTTATAACCTTCAGGTGCGTGTAATATGTGACGTCACCTACCGAGGTTATTTAAGCCAATTCTTGGCGTGTTTGACACACGTGCTTCACAACCGGTCGAACAAAGAATGTTCTCATTAGCGCTATTGAGCGCAGCATCTCGTTCCCACTTTTTCAGGGAACAGGGTTACACTCAAGTAACCCGAGACGTTTTCTGCAATGCTGTAAGACAGTTTTTAATGTGTTAGAAGTTAAATGCACAAAAACTTATGTTAGGACTTCAATGATCAAGATTGTCAGTTTACAGCTTTCTGAGTCCAGTAATGTTGAAATAGTGCTTCTGTTCAAATGAAGTGAAATCAAGCCCAAATCTGGCCAAAAGCTTGTCTCTCTATTAGAGAAAGCTGTTTCATTCAGTATTCAGTGCAAATCTTGCCAAACTGATAGATGCTTATCCCTTATGAAGTACAATGTTTTCTGCAATGCTGTAAGACAGTTTTTAATGTGTTAGAAGTTATATGCACAAAAACTTATGTTAGGACTTCAATGATCAAGATTGTCAGTTTACAGCTTTCTGAGTCCAGTAATGTTGAAATAGTGCTTCTGTTCAAATGAAGTGAAATCAAGCCCAAATCTGCTCAAAAGCTTTTCTCTCTATTAGAGAAAGCGGTTTCATTCAGTATTCAGTGCAAATCTTGCCAAACTGATAGATGCTTATGCCTTATGAAGTACAATGTTTTCTGCAATGCTGTAAGACAGTTTTTAATGTGTTAGAAGTTATATGCACAAAAACTTATGTTAGTACTTCAATGATTAAGATTGTCAGTTTACAGCTTTCTGAGTCCAGTAATGTTGAAATAGTGCTTCTGTTCAAATGAAGTGAAATCAAGCCCAAATCTGCTCAAAAGCTTGTCTCTCTATTAGAGAAAGCTGTTTCATTCAATATTCAGTGCAAATCTTGCCAAACTGAAACATGCTTATGTCTTATGAAATAAAATGTTTTCTGCAATGCTGTAAGACAGTTTTTAATGTGTTAGAAGTTATATGATCAAAAAATAAATTGTTTTCTGCAATGCTGTAAGACAGTTTTTAATGTGTTAGAAGTTATATACACAAAAACTAATGTTAAAAGACTTCAATAATCAAGATTGTCAGTTTACAGCTTTCTGAGTCCAGTAAGGTTGAAATAGTGCTTTTGTTCAAATGAAGTGAAATCTAGCCCACATCTGCTCAAAAGCTTGTCTCTCTATTAGAGAAAGCTGTTTCATTCAGTATTCAGTGCAAATCTTGCCAAACTGATAGATGCTTATGCCTTATGAAGTACAATGTTTTCTGCAATGCTGTAAGACAGTTTTTAATGTGTTAGAAGTTATATGCACAGAAACTTATGTTAGGACTTCAATGATCAAGATTGTCAGTTTACAGCTTTCTGAGTCCAGTAATGTTGAAATAGTGCTTTTGTTCAAATGAAGTGAAATCAAGCCCAAATCTGCTCAAAAGCTTGTCTCTCTATTAGAGAAAGCTGTTTCATTCAATATTCAGTGCAAATCTTGCCAAACTGAAACATGCTTATGTCTTATGAAATAAAATGTTTTCTGCAATGCTGTAAGACAGTTTTTAATGTGTTAGAAGTTATATACACAAAAACCTAATGTTAGGACTTCAATTATCAAGATTGTCAGTTTACAGCTTTCTGAGTCCAGTAATGTTGAAATAGTGCTTTTGTTCAAATGAAGTGAAATCAAGCCCAAATCTGCTCAAAAGCTTGTCTCTTTATTAGAGAAAGCTGTTTCATTCAATATTCAGTGCAAATCTTGCCAAACTGAAACATGCTTATGTCTTATGAAATAAAATGTTTTCTGCAATGCTGTAAGAAACTTTTTAATGTGTTAGAAGTTATATACACAAAAACTAATGTTAGGACTTCAATTATCAAGATTGTCAGTTTACAGCTTTCTGAGTCCAGTAATGTTGAAATAGTGCTTTTGTTCAAATGAAGTGAAATCAAGCCCAAATCTGCTCAAAAGCTTGTCTCTCTAATAGAGAAAGCTGTTTAATTCAGTATTCAGTGCAAATCTTGCCAAACTGATAGATGCTTATGCCATATGAAATACAATGTTTTCTGCAATGCTGTAAGACAGTTTTTAATGTGTTAGAAGTTATATGCACAAAAACGTACTCGGTTACTAACGTAACCTCGGTTCCCTGAAATACGGGAACGAGTACTGCGTCGAAGACGCATATGGGAAAAACCCCTTTTTTCTCCTGAACTGAAGCCTTATTCAATCACGCAGTGAAACTGCACAGCCATTGGATCGTGCAGTGCTATTAAAACAAACCAATGGCTTGGCAGCGGTGCTGCACGAACCTATGGCAGAGAAGCCCGCCAAAGCCCGCCAATATGGGCGGGGCATCTGGCTATATATTGGCCGCTTCGCCACAGGAATTCAGGTTACTTCGACTGAAGCGACGACTGAGTTGTGCAGCCCTTTTTATCATGGCAAGGAACGCAGTACTCGTTCCCGTATTTCAGGGAACCGAGGTTACGTTAGTAACCGAGTACGTTCCCTTTCAATACTTCACTCGTACTGCGTCGAAGACGCATATGGGAACCCAGTTCAATCACGCCATGCTAAGAAGGGAGGACGACCAACGCAATCAAACTTGATTTGTTAAACCAAGATATGATAATAGCAACTAGGGGCAGAATAAGCTCAATGAGGTTACGTCTGGCCTAGCCTGATCATCCCGTGTTCGTATCGCCTCAGTAGCCAAGGGACCGAGTGCATACGAGTAGATTTGAGCCTTGGGCAAGAATGGCCAAGAGCATGCAAATGAGGAACAAGAAGGTGACCTTCACACAGAAAGTACCCTAGCATGAAGCATCGGGACGTCTAGATTGTAAAATCTAGCAAATGTGGACGGCGAACTCCAGCCAGCCGCCTCACAAATTTCTGCAATAGTCACACCATTAGACCATGCCCAAGACGAGGACACTGCTCTCGTCGAATGGGCTCTTACTCCAATTGGGCTCTGCAGGCCCAAAGAAGAGTAGGCTAGCTGGATTGCATCAACAATCCACCTTGAAAGTCTTTGCTTAGAGACCGGTAACCCTCTGGTGCGGTTTCCAAAGCATACGAAGAGCTGTTCTGATCGTCTTATTGGCGCAGAACGCTCTATGTAGACTTTTAGAGCCCTTACTGGGCAAAGTAGATTCAGCCCTGGATCCTCCTCTGTGTTTTGTAACGCAGAGAGGGTGACCACTTGTGCTCTAAAAGGTGTGGAGAGCACCTTTGGCACATAGCCATGCCTCGGTTTCAGGACGACCCTCGAGTCGTTAGGCCCGAATTCTAGGCAATTAGGGCTTATCGAAAGTGCTTGCAAATCACCCACACGCTTAACAGACGCTAGTGCCAACAGCAGAGCGGTCTTTAGCGACAGGGCTTTAAGGCCTATGGACTGTAGCGGTTCAAAGGGGGCCCCTTTCAGGGCTCTCAGCACCGTGGGCAGGTCCCAAGAAGGGACGGTGGGAGGGCAAGGCGGATGAAGCCGTCTGGCACCTCTCATAAATCGTACGACTAAGTCGTTTCTGCCCACGACTGGCCTGCTATAAGGGCGTGTGACGCCGCTATAGTTGCTACATAGACCTTGAGCGTGGAGGGGGATCGTCCCTTCTCCAAGAGCTCTTGCAAAAATGACAGTATCACTGATACGTCACAAGAGGTCGGGCTTTCACCATGGTCTGAACACCATGTGGAGAACACAGACCATTTGGAGGCATAGAGGCGTCGTGTAGACGGAGCTCTAGCCTGTGAAATTGTGTCTAGCACACGCTCAGGGAGTCCCGCGGACTCCCGTCGAGCGACCAAAGGTGCAGAGACCACTTCTCTGGGTATGGATGCCAAATCGTCCCGTCCGCCTGAGAAAGGAGGTCCCGTCTCAGGGGAACGGGCCATGGGGCTGCAGTCAGCATCTGCGACAGGTCGGCTATCCAGTGCTGATTTTCCCAGAATGGGGCTACAAGCAGAACCCTGCATCTCTGGTCCCTGACCCGCCTGATTACTTGGGGAATCAGAGGGACCGGAGGAAAAGCATAAAGAAGACGGTTGGGCCAGTCCTGGGACAACGCGTCCTTGATCTTGGAAAAATATATTGGGCAATGAGAGTTGTCTTTTGAGGCAAAGAGGTCTATTTCCGCTCTGCCAAAGACCTCCCATATCTTCTGAACCGTCTGCGGGTGGAGTCTCCACTCTTCTGAGGAGACTCCGCTTCTTGACAACATATCCGCGCCCTTGTTCAGCTTGCCCGGAAGATGCACTGCTCTCAGGGACCCCAAATTGCTTTGGGTCCATTCCAGCAGTCGCGACGTCAGTCTGAAGAGACGCGTCGATGACAGCCCACCTTGGTGATTTATATAAGAGACCACCGTCATGCTGTCCGATCTGACCAGCACGTGGTGACTCTTTAGGTCTGACAGGAAGCTCTGGCAGGCTCGTTGAACTGCAATCATCTCGAGGCAGTTGATGTGAAGCCTGCTCTCCTCTTTCGACCATTGGCCGAAAGCGGGTTTCCCTTCGCACAGCGCGCCCCAACCCTTGTTGGACGCGTCTGTGGAGATCACTTTCCTTCTGCAAACCATACCAAGTGGAGCACCCCGTTCCATCCATTGCATGTCCCTCCAAGGGGTCAGGGCCGAAATACAGTCCTGACTCACCTTGATATTCAAACGTCCGTGACGCCATGCATGAGGTGGAACACGTGGTTTCAGCCAATATTGGAGGGGGCGCATACGAAGCAGCCCGAGCTCCAGCACCGGCGATGCCGCCGCCATAAGACCCAGCAGCTTCTGGAATGTCTTTAGGGGTCGAGAAGCACCTATTTCGAAAGAGGCCGCAAGTCGCTGTAGAGCCGCAGCGCGCTCCTTCACCATTGTTGCCCTCATCGTCACTGAGTCTAACACTGTTCCCAGAAACGATATCTGTCGGCTGGGGGACAGTGAGCTCTTGACAAAGTTCACCCTGAGCCCCAGGCATTCCAGATGGCTGAGGAGCACAGTTCTGTAACCCAATGCCTCCCCCTCTGACTGAGCTAGAACTAGCCAGTCGTCGAGGTAATTGAGAATGCGGATGCCCTTCTGCCTGAGAGGGGAGAGAGCCGCATCCATGCACTTTGTGAACGTGCGAGGCGCCAGAGACAGCCCAAAGGGGAGGACCTTGTATTTGTAAGCCACGCCCTCGAAGGCAAATTTCAAAAACGGCCTGTGACGGGGGGCTATCTGGATGTGAAAGTAAGCGTCTTTCAGATCCAGCGAAAAGAACCAATCCCCTGAGCGTATTTGCGAGAGGATTTGTTTCAATGTGATCATTCTGAAGCGCCGTCTCATGAGGGCACGGTTCAGATGTCTTAAATCGAGGATGGGGCGCAGCCCACCATCCTTCTTGGGAACCAGGAAGTAACGGCTGTAAAACCCTGAGTCGCGGTGTGCTGGGGGAACGATTTCTATAGCTCCCTTCACCAGCAGATTTTTCACTTTGGCACGAAGAACGTGAGCATTCTCGTTGTGCACTGAAGTGGTGACCACCCCGTGAAAGCGTGGTGGCCGTCGTGCGAACTGAAGGGAATAGCCGTGTTTTATTACTCCCATGAACCAATCTGATACCCCGGGAATGGCTTGCCATTGTGAGGCCCGGATGGACAGAGGTTGTATTAACTCGAGTGATTGACCGCCGTGGGGGGACATAGCACTCGTGAGTGTTGTGTGAGGAAAACTGCTCTTTTTGTGAAGGAGTGTGTTTTTTATTTTTTGCACTATAACAGCGCTTTGCTGTCTGGGCGCTAACAAGGGCCCATTGTTTGCAGCAGGAACAACTTCGTCGACATCTGTAGATGGACGGCAGAACACACGGGGCAGTTTGGGGGGTGGTCCGGCTGTGGCGAGACTTAGCCCCCTCCTCTTTCTTTCCTGTTGATCAGGATGACGGCGGCGGCGCAGGGTCCAGCACTATCTTGGGCCGGGGTCCCATGCGCTTGGGATACTGATACCGTCTGGTGGCCGAGCGAGAACGGTGTCGAGGCTCGGGTTTCACCGGCTGGGCTGCGGTGGTAGCAGCTGGCGCTTGCTTAGGAGGCTGACGAATCGGCACCTGTTTGGGGCGACTGGCAGCAGATGAAGCGCGCTTCGGCAGGAAGTGTCGCATTGCCTGGGACGACTTCTGCGCCTCTGTGAAACGCTCGGCGAATCCCTCTATCGCCGGGCCAAAGAGGCCGCTGGGGGAGATCGGTGCGTCTAGGAACTGGGCTCTGTCAGCATCCTTGATCTCCGTAAGGTTGAGCCATAAGTGGCGCTCCAAGACGACCAGGTTAGCCATCGAGCGCCCAATGGCCTGGGCGGTGCTCTTGGTAGCACGCAGCGCCAAGTCTGTTGCACTTCTCAGCTCCCTGAGCGTGGCGACATCTGGGCCAGACTCGTCTGTGGCGGCGAGAAGTTTGGCCTGGAAGACTTGAAGTACCGCCATAGAGTGGAGCGCCGCGGCTGCTTGCCCTGCCGATGAGTAGGCACGCCCGGCGAGCGCCGACGTCGTACGGCAGGGTTTGGATGGATGGTTGGCCTTGGCTTTCCATCCAATAGCTGCTGGCGGGCAGAGATGCACGGCCACAGACTCGTCCAGCGGCGGCAGCCGTTCGTATCCTCTTTCATCAGCGCCGTCAATTGAGGTGAGGGCGGATGAAGATGAAGTACGCAGGCGCGCTGAGTAGGGGGCGCGCCACGATTTAGTGAGCTCATCGTGGACCTCCGGGAAGAACGGAGCAGTTCGCTGACGAGGGCAGTCTTCAGCGTGCAGAGGGGCTCTGCACGAGCTGCAATGAAGAGACGGCATTTGCAACAACGCCGTAGAAAAAGGCTCTTTTAGAGAAATTTGCTCTTTCAATATATCTCACCGGATGGCCGCAGGGAAGCGATGAATCTGCGGTGGGGACCGGCAGTCGCGTTCCAGTGCGAGGCGTGTCAACGGCGAGCAGTTCAGCGGAGATCAGCGAAGCGATGTGACGTCGTCGCTGAAGGAGAAATAATCTGAATTCCTGTGGCGAAGCGGCCAATATATAGCCAGATGCCCCGCCCATATTGGCGGGCTTTGGCGGGCTTCTCTGCCATAGGTTCGTGCAGCACCGCTGCCAAGCCATTGGTTTGTTTTAATAGCACTGCACGATCCAATGGCTGTGCAGTTTCACTGCGTGATTGAATAAGGCTTCAGTTCAGGAGAAAAAAGGGGTTTTTCCCATATGCGTCTTCGTCGCAGTACGAGTGAAGTATTGAAAGGGAACTTATGTTAGGACTTCAATGATCAAGATTGTCAGTTTACAGCTTTCTGAGTCCAGTAATGTTGAAATAGTGCTTTTGTTCAAATGAAGTGAAATCAAGCCCAAATCTGCTCAAAAGCTTGTCTCTCTATTAGAGAAAGCTGTTTCATTCAATATTCAGTGCAAATCTTGCCAAACTGAAACATGCTTATGTCTTATGAAATAAAATGTTTTCTGCAATGCTGTAAGACAGTTTTTAATGTGTTAGAAGTTATATGCACAAAAACTTATGTTAGGACTTCAATGATCAAGATTGTCAGTTTACAGCTTTCTGAGTCCAGTAATGTTGAAATAGTGCTTTTGTTCAAATGAAGTGAAATCAAGCCCAAATCTGCTCAAAAGCTTGTCTCTCTATTAGAGAAAGCTGTTTCATTCAATATTCAGTGCAGATCTTGCCAAACTGAAACATGCTTATGTCTTATGAAATAAAATGTTTTCTGCAATGCTGTAAGACAGTTTTTAATGTGTTAGAAGTTATATGCACAAAAACTTATGTTAGGACTTCAATGATCAAGATTGTCAGTTTACAGCTTTCTGAGTCCAGTAATGTTGAAATAGTGCTTTTGTTCAAATGAAGTGAAATCAAGCCCAAATCTGCTCAAAAGCTTGTCTCTCTATTAGAGAAAGCTGTTTCATTCAATTTTCAGTGCAGATCTTGCCAAACTGAAACATGCTTATGTCTTATGAAATAAAATGTTTTCTGCAATGCTGTAAGACAGTTTTTAATGTGTTAGAAGTTATATGCACAAAAACTAATGTTAGGACTTCAATTATCAAGATTGTCAGTTTACAGCTTTCTGAGTCCAGTAATGTTGAAATAGTGCTTCTGTTCAAATGAAGTGAAATCAAGCCCAAATCTGCTCAAAAGCTTGTCTCTCTATTAGAGAAAGCTGTTTCATTCAATATTCAGTGCAAATCTTGCCAAACTGAAACATGCTTATGTCTTATGAAATAAAATGTTTTCTGCAATGCTGTAAAGACAGTTTTTAATGTGTTAGAAGTTATATGCACAAAAACTAATGTTAGGACTTCAATTATCAAGATTGTCAGTTTACAGCTTTCTGAGTCCAGTAATGTTGAAATAGTGCTTCTGTTCAAATGAAGTGAAATCAAGCCCAAATCTGCTCAAAAGCTTGTCTCTCTAATAGAGAAAGCTGTTTCATTCAGTATTCAGTGCAAATCTTGCCAAACTGATAGATGCTTATGCCATATGAAATACAATGTTTTTTGCAATGCTGTAAGACAGTTTTTAATGTGTTAGAAGTTATATGCTCAAAAACTTTTGTTAGGACTTCAATGATCAAGATTGTCAGTTTACAGCTTTCTGAGTCCAGTAATGTTGAAATAGTGCTTTTGTTCAAATGAAGTGAAATCAAGCCCAAATCTGCTCAAAAGCTTGTCTCTCTATTAGAGAAAGCTGTTTCATTCAATATTCAGTGCAAATCTTGCCAAACTGAAACATGCTTATGTCTTATGAAATAAAATGTTTTCTGCAATGCTGTAAGACAGTTTTTAATGTGTTAGAAGTTATATACACAAAAACTAATGTTAGGACTTCAATTATCAAGATTGTCAGTTTACAGCTTTCTGAGTCCAGTAATGTTGAAATAGTGCTTTTGTTCAAATGAAGTGAAATCAAGCCCAAATCTGCTCAAAAGCTTGTCTCTCTAATAGAGAAATCTGTTTCATTCAGTATTCAGTGCAAATCTTGCCAAACTGATAGATGCCTATGCCATATTAAATACAATGTTTTCTGCAATGCTGTAAGACAGTTTTTAATGTGTTAGAAGTTATATACACAAAAACTAATGTTAGGACTTCCAATGATCAAGATTGTCAGTTTACAGCTTTCTGAGTCCAGTAATGTTGAAATAGTGCTTTGTTCAAATCAAGTGAAATCAAGCCCAAATCTGCTCAAAAGCTTGTCTCTCTAATTAGAGAAAGCTGTTTCATTCAATATTCAGTGCAAATCTTGCCAAACTGAAACATTCTTATGTCTTATGAAATAAAATGTTTTCTGCAATGCTGTAAGACAGTTTTTAATGTGTTTAGAAGTTATAATACACAAAAACTAATGTTAGGACTTCAATGATCAATGATTGTCAGTTTTACAGCTTTTCTGAGTCCAGTAATGTTGAAATAGTGCTTTTGTTCAAATGAAGTGAAATCAAGCCAAATCTGCTCAAAAAGCGTTTCTCTCTATTAGAGAAAGCTGTTTCATTCAGTATTCAGTGCAAATCTTGCCAAACTGAAACATGCTTATGTCTTATGAAATAAAATGTTTTCTGCAATGCTGTTTTTAA